>NC_092499.1:20597500-20897500 GCF_047511675.1 Marmota flaviventris | reverse complement strand
GAATAACCCAATAAATAAATTGTCAAAAAAACTGAACAGGCACTTCACAGAAGAAAAAATACAAATTTTTAACAAATATATGGAAAAATGTTCAACATCTCTAGCAATTAGAGAATTGCCAAATAAACTCCACAGAGTTTATTTGGCAATTCTCTAATTTATTTGGAGTTTATTTATTAAAATCTCCACAGAGATTTTATCTCACTTTATTCAGAATGGCAATTATTAAAAATACAAGTGACAATAAATATTGGTAAGGATGTGAGGGAAAAGGTACATTTATATATTGTTGGTGAGACTGCAAATGGGAGCAACCACTGTGGAAAGCATTATGGAGATTCCTTAGAAAACTTCGAATGAAACCATCATTTGACCTAGGTATTCCACTCCTTGGTATATACCTAAATGACTCAAAATCAACATACTATAGTGACGCAGCAACATCAATGGTTTTAGCAGCTCAATACACAATAGCTAAGCTATGGAAACAATCTAAGTGCCCTTAAACAGATGAATGGTTAAAAAAAATGTAATACACACACACACACACACACACACACACACAATGAAATATCACTCAGATATAAAGACTGCAAGTATAGCATTTGTTGGTAAATGGATGGAACTGGCCAATATTAAGTGAAATCAGCCAATGAAATGAAAAAAAATCAAAGGCCAAATATTCTCTTGAATACATGGGTACTAACACACAATAAAGGGGCAGGGATAGAAGAACAGAAATTCATTGAATTAAACAATGGTGAAGGAAGGGAAGGGAAAATGGAAGGGATTAGAAATGACAGTAGAATAAATCAGACATAACTTTCCTATATTCATATATGAATACATGACTAGCATAACTCCAAATCAGATACAACCACAAGAATGGGAACTTTTACTCCATATAATTATAATATGTCAAAACTACACTGTATTGTCATGTATATCTGAAAAGGATCAAAGAATAAAAGAAAAAAAATGAAGAGTTTTCCTTTTTTCTTTCTGGAGGGGGCGTAACCAAGGATTGAACTCAAGGGCACTTGATCACTGATCCACAGCCCCAGCACTATTTTGTATTTTATTTAGAGAAAGGATCTCACTGAGTTGCTTAGTGCCTTGTTTTTGCTGATATCATGATATCATGGTCCTCCTATCTCAGCCTCCCAAGCTGCTAGGAGTGCCAGAGTATGCCATGGTACCCAGCTAGTTTTACTATATATTACCAGTGAATCTACTGACAAAGAAATCATGAAAGCAATTCCATTCACAATAGTCTTTTTAAAAATCTAGAACTAAATCTAATCAAGGAAGTGAAAGACCTTTACAATGAAAACTATAGAACTCTGAAGAAATTAATGGAAGGAGACTTCAGAAAATAAAAATTCTCTAATGTTTCTGGATATGGCAGAAGTAATATTGTTAAAATGGCTGGTCATACCACCATAAGTAATATATAGATTCATTACAGCCTCCATCAAAATATTAATGAAATTCCTCACAGAACTAGAGAAAATAGTACTAAAATTCATTTGAAGAATAAAAGATCTACATAAGCATGGGACTCTAATTAGAATAAATTATACTCCATGTATGTATACTATGTCAAAATACACTCTACTGTCATGTTTATCTAAAAATAAAGAAAAAAATAATAAAAAAATAAAAACCCAGAATAGCCAAAGAAATTTTATGCCAAAAAAAGCAATTTTGCATGCACACTTGAAATCCCATGGCTTGGGAGGCTTATTAAAGAGCATCACAAGCTCAAAGCCAGCCTTAGCAATAGCAAGACAATATTTCAAAGTAAAACAAAAAAAAAAAAAAAAAAAGGACTCAGTTAAGTGCCCCTGTATTCAAATCCTGGTTCCAGGAGAACAAACAAACAAAAAAGCAATGTTGGAGGTATCACAATTGACTTCAAATTATACTACAGAGCTACAGCAACAAAAACTGTGTGATATTGGCATAAAAACGTACACATGAAACAATGGTACTGTATAGAAGACACAGAGAAAATTCCACAAAGCTACACTTGCCTGACCTTGACAAAGGTACTAAAAACATACTTTGGATAAAATATAATATTTTCAGCACAAGATACTGGGAAATCTGGTTATCTGTGTGCAGAAGAATGAAACTAGACATTTATCTTTCACCCTATACAAATGTCCACTCAAACTCAAAGACTAAGTATTAGACCAGAATTTGTGAAACTCCTAGAAGAAAACCTAAGGTCAACACTCCACACAGAGGCACAAGTAATGACTTTCTCAGTAGGACCCGTAAAGCTCAGAAAATAACTCCAACATGTAATAAATGGGTTATACCTACCTCTTCACAGCAAAGGAAACAATTAGGAATGTGAAGAGTAAAAGAATGATCAAGGCTTGCTGTCGGAGAAAATGCCCATTTATTGAGTCAGCTCTGCATATTTATAGAGCCGGGGGTGGTCTGATGGTTGAAATAGCTTAACAATTTCAACGCTGGCATGGGGTGCTTTCTGATTGGTGGGCAAGGATCATGTGAGTCAGCAGGATTCACCATTGGACGGCTCTTCTCGGAGATGGGGAGGTTAGTCTTTGGAGCCCTGGCGACTCCCAACATTCCCCCCTCTTTTTTATTAAATGAGAGTGGGCTGTCGACTCATTCTGGCTGCTTCCTGCTGAAATGTGGCAGTGTGGGAGAAAGAGACAGAGAAGTAAGGAGCCCCCACAGGAGGGCAGAGAAGACCCATATCAAGGAAGGTTCCTTGCCATCACAGATCCATAATCATGTCAGTCCATTTGGCATAGGTCTCAACTGGAGGTATCATCAGTAGCCAGGAGTTGGTAATTCCTGAGGAGAAGCTGGTTAACAGCTTGATTAGAAATTTTACTCACCTGAGTTTGAATGAACTTTATGATAGGGGGAAGAAACAGGCACAGGGAGTTTTTATAGCCCAAATCTCATGGGGTCTCTGGGTCTGCAAGCTGCCTTGTTGGCACAAGGGAGGTTAAGTATTCAACCTTGAGCGGAGGGTTGAGTGTTCAGCCTTGAGCTGGGACTTGGACATTTGGGCTTGAAGCAAACAGGTGATATAGAACCAGACAGAGGGTTTGAGAAGGCAGGTCATTCTGCAGCTATCTTTGTTTGGCATGCCCTGTAGACCAGCCTGTCCTGCACCTAACACCCTCAATTCCACTCTTCATTCCTAGTCCAATATAGCTCCCTCCCCTCTCTATTAAGGCTGCTCTTCAAACTTTCTCCTACCTGGGTGTACCAGCTTGCTTCTCTCTTTGCCTTTCTCGAAGGCAGCCAAGGGAGGATGGTGACCCATTGTTATTTTTTTTCATATTTCCCTTTGAGAGCAGTCAGATCTCTCCAGATTTTATGTGAAACATCTCAACCTTAAATACTGATACTTGAAATTCTTACAAAACTGGGAGGGTAAACAAAACACACATGTTCCTCCATAGGCCCAGAAGGCAACTGGTAAAGTGCTCTCTTATGACCACACTTATTCAGGGGTCACCTAAGTGGTATTTCAGAAGGCCAACACACAACGGTCCCACTACTGGCCAGATTCAAGCAAGTGGTGGGGAGGGAGGTCTGGCTGGAGGGGGCCCTTAGCATCACTTGCCTTGAATCTTCAGACATAGGGCAAAGAGAGGACCCAAGAGGGCCAGAAATGAGGGGGAGCATTGACAAGAGTACTTAATGACAGGTGACGATTGTTGACTCTTCTGATGAAGGTATAGGAGAGCCGGGCTTAAGCCTGGAAATATGAATCCATGGGGTAAGTTGGTTATTACGTAGTTTGAGTTTGGCCTCCGAGGGTGTGCACATAATCACCTGAGCAGGGTCTTTCCAGGCTTTTCCCCTGGTGGGCAATAGTAAACAAGTTGACCAGGTGTTAAGGAGGTAGGGTTTTGAGAGAGACTGGGGTCAGGAAGGAGCCAGTCTTGATAGCGCCAGAGTTCAGAGCAAAGATGGAAGAGGAGGGGCAGGGCATAGGTTTCGGAGATAGGTAGGGGTTCTGTAGGCAATGCGGGAGGAATGTGGGGATGGCCATACATGACTTCGAAAGGTGAGAGATTAGAAGGCTTTTTTGGCAAGGCCCTAATGTGCGCAATAAAGCCAACAGTCCAGGCTTAATTCCATGGGTCTCTTTAAGGAACCGATTGGCCCTTTCAACCTTTCCGGAAGCCTGGGGGTGGTAAGGGCAATGGAAATGCCAAGGGAGTGATAGCGTGTGAGTCAGTCCCTGAGTTATCTTCGAGGTGAATTCTGGGCCATTATCTGATTGGATAGAAGTGGGCATCCATCCCAAAACGGGGGATTATGTGAGTAAGCAATAGACCAACTACCGTAGAGGCCCATTTATTAGAAGTGGGAAAGGCTTCAACCCATCCTGAAAAAGTATCTACCAATACAAGAAGATATTTTATGTTTTTTACTCTGGCATGTTGGTGAAATCAATCTGCCAGTCTGCAGCTGGGGTATGACCACGGGCCTGATGAGAAGGGAAAGGTTTAGGTTTTAATGGAGTATTGGTATTGGTTCTCTGGCTGATCTGACAAGTAGAAGTGATCTGTTGTAGGAGGGTCTTATCACGTGGGGAAAGGGTGAAAAAGGAGTGAAGGAAAGTAGTGAGACTCTGTGGACTAGAATGGAATAGAGAGTGAAAAAAATGGAAGAGTTGTTGGGGATCTTTGGGCCAATCCCCGGTGGTAATGAAGAGTAGTGGAGAGGAGGTAAAGCTCTGGAGGGCAGCTGATTGAGCTGCTTGATTGGCCTTGGAATTCCCCATAGTAGTAAGGGAGGAGTCAGTTTGGTGGGCCTTGCAATGGATTATTCCCATTTGGGGAGGCAGCCTGGAGGCTTGTAGTAGGCCAGAAATAAGTAATGACGCCATCCCTCTGGTGGTCAATAGCCCCCTTTCTTTCCAAATGGCTGCGTGGGAGATCAGGATATTGAAGATGTATTTGGAATCTGTATATAGGGAGAGGGTTTTTCCCTCCTCTAGCTCGCATGCCCTTGTGGCAGCTCTGAGTTCAGCTTGTTGGTTGGTGGTATTGGGTGGGAGAGGTTTTGCCTCTATGATGGATGAGAGGGAAACAACAGCACACCCCGCCACTTTAACCCCTTCATGTGTAAAGGAGCTACCATCCGAGAACCAGACAAGGTCCGAAGAGGGCAGGGGTCCCTCAGAAATGGTGGTAGGGCAGGGTAAAGTCATCTCTAATACCTCCAGGCATTTGTGGATGGGATCTTGTGAGAGAGAAGATGAGAGGAGCGAGTCAGGGTTTAATGAAGAGCAGGACTGAAAAGAGATAGAGGGATTTTCAAGGAATGAGACAAGGAGGGATAGAACCCTGGAAGGAGGAAGTGACTGTAGCCCCTTGTAAGTGAGAAAATCCTTTAGATGGTGAGAAGATGAGATGGTTAGCGGGGAGCCAAAGGTAAGTTTGTAAGCTTCTTTCTGAAGGTTATGGGCCACTGCTAGGGCTCTGAGACATGGGGGCCAGCCCCTAAGGTGGAGTCAAGCTGTTTGGATAGGTAGGCCACTGGTGCAAATGTGGAGCCGTATTCCTGACCCAGAATGCCCAGACTTTGTCCCTGTTTTTCATGTACATAGAGGGTGAAGGGTCCGGAGAGGTCGGGGAGATGCAGGGCGGGTGCCCGGAGGAGGGCCTTTTTAAGGATTGTAAAGGGCTTCCCTACCGCTGAGCGTAGGGGTTCATCTTGGGGGCCCTTGGCCAGATTATATAGCGGCCTAGCGAGGAGGGAGAAATTAGGAATCCAGGCCCTGAAGTACCCAGCCAAACCCAAGAAGGAGAGTATGTCATCTTTGGTCTTTGGTGTAGGTATAGACACAATAAGCTGTTTTCTGTCTACTGTAATGGCCTTTTTCCCTTGAGAGATAGAGAACCCTAGATATGTGATCTCTTTACATGCTATTTGGGCCTTTTGTGGAGAGGCACGATTTAAGGCCAAGAAATTAAGCAGGAGAACTGTGTCATCTGTTGAGTGCACTTTGGACGGGCTACAGAGGAGAAGATCATCAACATATTGCAAGAGGTTGGATTTGGGGCACTGGGGGTGAAAAGATTGGAGGTTGGAGGCCAAGGTTTGTCCAAAGAGGTGTGTACTATCTCGAAATCCCTGCGGAAGGACAGTCCAGGTTAATTGTCCAGAATGTCTGGTGGTGGGATCTGTCCAGGTAAAGGCAAAATGTCTTGTGATTCGGGGGCAAGGGGAATGGAGAAGAAAGCATCCTTTAAATCTATGACTGAGCAGTGGGTGGCAGTGTGGGGGATCTGAGACAGCAGGGTGTATGGGTTGGGAACCAAAGGATGTATGGGCCTAACTGAAGTGTTGATGAGTCGTAAATCCTGAACTAAGTGATAGGACCCGTTGGGCTTTTCTACCGCTAGTATGGGAGTATTGTAAAGGGAATGAGCAGGATGGAGGTACCCCTTGCTAAGAAGGTCCTGAATAATAGGTTGTAGGCCCAGAAGAGTTTTTGTGGAATGGGGTATTGAGCCTGATTGGGGAAGGTGTTAGGATCTTTAAGATGAATGTTAACTGGTGAGCAGGAAATGGTGGAGGGGGTGTGGGTATCCCATACAATTGGGTCAACCAGGTTGGTAGGGAAGGGGTCCTTTTTCATGTCAGCCTCACAAGTGGAGCAGAATGGCCAGTCTTCTGCCAAAAGGGCCAGAAAAGATGAACAGGACAATTCTAGGGCCTGATTGATGCCAGGAGCCTGGATGTTGATTGTTGTATTAAATTTAGAAAAAATATCTCGGCCGAGCAAAGAAACTGGACATTGGGGCATAGCTAGGAATGCCTGAGAGAATGGAAAGTGTCTATGGTACAGAGTAATAGGGGAGTCTTTTTGGATAGATGGCCCTTCCTCCTACCCCGACAATAGGAGAGGTGGATGGCACTGTTTTCCCCAAAATTCTGTCAGGACTGAGAAGGTAGCCCTGGCGTCAAGGAGAAAGTCAACCTTGCACCCATCCACCTGAATCCACACCCTGGGTTCTGGTTTATTAATCGTTAAGGCAGGGGACAAGGACCCAAGGCTCCGTCAATCTTCAATTGCTATGCCCAGAGGTCAGAGGGTTCCCTGGCTATAGGCTTCCTACAGAATCTAGGACAGTCAGAACCCCAATGAACAGAATTGGATGAGCCTCCTCACAGGCATCCATGCAAGGAGAGCTCAACCAATATGACTCAGGAGAGTTGGGGCCGGGAGGACTGTCAAGTCGTCACCGGAGAGTCCAGCTGGGCAGGCCCAGAATGGCTGGAAGTCACCGACCACCTGGCACCAGGCTTTTCAATTTATTTAGGCCAGGAGAGGGACAAGGGTGGTTAAAGAGAGAGAGAGAGAGAGAGAGAGAGAGAGAGAGAGAGGCTGTTCTTCCACCCCTCAGGACCTCCTGCTCATGAGCCGGGTTCCAGAGAGTCCACCATGATCGTGAAGGTCGTGGTGGGGTGCGTTCTCTCCTCCAGATTAGGCGTCAGAGGTTTGCTGGACTATCACGGTCAAAGCCTCGGCGTAGCCCTTCTGAAGTTGGATACCCGATAGGGGAACTCACCTACTGAAGAGCCAGTGTTGTGTGAGTAGCAGTGCTCAAAAGAGTGGATGAGGATAGCAAGCCTTGAGAGAGGGGGCCCTCAAGCAGCCAGGAATTCTCCTGTTACATGTTATACACTGTTACATATGTAACAACAAATCCAATAATTGTAAACAATTATAATGTACTAATAAAAAAGGAAAAAATTAAAATAAAATAATTTAAAAATAAAAAAATTAGAAAAAAAAATAAAGAGAAAAAAATCTCACTATTTGTTGAAGACACATGGTTTGGAAATCTTTATTAAATTTCAGTTAAGTTGGCCATTAGAAGTTGCAGAGAAGTGAATTAACAGTGGTCAATTAATTATTCACTTCAAAAAAGCTTTATTTTTTAAGAGACTAGGCAGAGAAAGTAGTCATATAGAAATGAGTATATCATATGATGAAAGCCGTGTGTACCAGGTATAAAAAAAAATTCAGTTTTTCACATGGAGAACGTATTTCAAAAACTGCATATTCAACTCTGATATACTGTATATTGTTCTATGCACTTAAATGAATAAAAGGCAGAAAATTAGCTGTTGGAATTAATGAGATCATGGCTAACCTTGGGAGAGAGTCATGTTTACATGGTGCTCACTCAGTTGGTCACTTCTGTAAATACCTATACAGATAGTATTTTATCTTCTTTTTTGTCCACATTAGAGACCAGCAATTGGAATTATCAAATCTGACATAATGACAGAGGTAGAAAGACCAGACCCTATTTCTGAATAGAGGTCCTTTAAAGAGAAAATGATAAGAAAAACTATTCTGTGCTAAAGCATGTACATACATGAATTTTTCGCTGTTATCTTGTCTGTTTAGTGCCTATTTATGGTTGATACATATTATATATTTCAAAACCTTATATTTGTATTATGCTATTAAAATTTGTGTTATGTAATTAATATTAATACAATGGTGAATTTAAATAAGGGGGTGGGCCTATAGCAAATTTTTATTCCCAGTTTAGTAGTAGATAAATAATTTGAGATAAATGAGTAAAGAAACATTCAAAACTTGGTAGCACTAACAAAGATGTTGGTAGCACCATTTATACAATTAACATAATTAGCAGAATGCTCAAGCATGGTGAAAATTATTTGCTTTTTTTCTTTAGGCCAAGTCATTAATGTCTTACAGTGGTGGTCACTCTCTCTCTCTTTCTGGTTTACTGTGTGATGAGATCTATCTGAATGGACTCGGGTCTATGTCATACGTGGGAATTCCTCTTAGAAGAAGTGAGTTCTGAGATTTTAGATGGCAACTAAATTTTCTTTCTTTTGTGAAGAATATTTTAAAAGCTAACACTGTCTATTCATTTCTTTCATACAAGATGTCCTTTCCCACAGGTTTTAAATAACATTGTGACTGGGACCTCTGAATATTCAGTTATTACTTTATTAGTCTTTAATGGAATGAACTTTGCCACAGGAAAGTCATTATAATGTGAAATTTTAAGAAAATCATTTTAAAAATTTGCATATTAAAGCATGAAAACCTTTTAAGTTCAATCTCATGTCCTCTACTTACACAATTTTTAAAGGAGAAGGAAAACTGGATTTATTTAAAGAGATAGGTGCAGTGTGTTTTTGGATGTCATACATAGTACAAATAGATACAAAATTTATTTACGGCATGATAAAATTAACTAACATCATTATATATGTAAAATGTTATGAAGGCTTTGCTATAGCCATAGGACCAGCAGGCTTATTTCATATATTTACAACTCCTACTATATAGTAGTCCTTAAGAAATATTAAGTGTGTATTGTAAACATTCTAATAACTCTGAAAAAAACCCCTCCATATCATTTTTTCCATTTAGTTACATTTTGGAGTAGAAAAGAATTTAAGATAATTATATGCAATGAAGGAACAGGAAATATATCTACAATTTAGACTTTATTATTAAAGTAAGTAAATTAATACAAATGTATTTGAAAAAGAGAATGGATGAACTTGTAAGGAATTTTTCAAAAAATGAATTTGTTTTAGTAAGATCAAGACAGAAGAAACTATCTAATAAAGACAAAGAGGAGTTAAAACCAGACAAGGAAACCCAATAGTGGATGATATTTTAAGAGAAAGAAATGAGGTAGGATTGGAAAGAAGTACACGTGTCCTCAAAGACTTCTACTTTATGTTGCACGGGTAAGTAAAATACCAAATGAGTGAAAGTGTTTGTAAACATGATGAACTCTATTCTTTGGTTGTCATTAAAATTTTATTAAGTTGGAAAATGATTGTGAGGATGATACTTATTTAAAAAGTATTTTATACATGTATTTGCACATTTGTATATATGTGTTTATAGAAAAATATTCTCATAGACATTATATAATAATATTATAGACTTTGCAGTCAAACAGAGAATTATTTCAATACATTTTTAAAATCATTACCAAGATAGTAATTAGGAATTTCAACCATTTATCTGTCCTAGTCCTCTATGTAAACCCCTGGCCTGACAGAAAAGTAAAGAATTCCTCTGCAGGGATAAACCATGATAAATATGGTAAAACGCATACAAAACATGGAAATAAATGCAAATTCAAATATGAAAATCCATTTTATCTATGAGTTTACACAAAACAAAAATTGAGAAGCAGGTGCAACAGGGTAGAATCAGAAAATACGTATATCCCAAGAGAATGATTTTAAATTTTATCCTAGAAGAAAATAAAATTTATGAGAGATTGTAATCTTTGATATTTCCAAAATTACATTTTCAGAAGCAAGTGGAAAATAGAATGAAGTGCATTTGCATAATCCTTGGTAGCAATGTTGTAGTGTTCCTGTAACAATGTACTTGGAAATTATTTTAAATGGTTTTAAGAGAGGCATTTCTCCTTTAATGATTTCTGTGTACATCTGTTGAATATTTTGAAGGGGAATACTATCTATACAGAATTTTTAGATAAGTTTATGAAAATGCTTTCTGTATATTACAATGATCTTGATACATTTATTTATAAAATAAATTACAGAAAAGTGAAAGTCTTAACTTTTTCCCTATTACATTACTTTAAAGAATCTGCTTTCTCTGAAATAAGTGCTACAAATTACAGGCCATTTGGATGTGTTACATTTTTCAAGTTAAAGTTTATTATGGTTATTTCAATTGGCAAAGTGAGTCTAAGTGGTTTGAAAAGCTTTACAGAGAAAGGTAGCATGCCAGGGATGTGACTTTGTCTAGATGACAAAACATAACAAGAAGCTTCGCGTTTTAAGACTCAGACATGAGTTTCCAATCACATCATTATCTTTTCTGCACTGCTCTGTGAAATTAAATCAGAACAAATGTTAGAGGCTGGCTGACCACTTTAGAAAACTGAGAATAAACATCACTTCTCTCATTGTTACCATACGTGTTCTGAAATATGTGTGTTCACAAAATTGTACCTTCTTTTTTTTGACAAAACTAGTATATAATATCCATGTAGATTTCTCTCTCTCTTTACTGTGCTCTTATGTCTATCTTATTTTTCTGCCTCTGTGTGTGTGTGTGTGTTTCTCTCTGTGTGTACAAGTGAAAACGACAAATATTGGTGACCTTTAAATAACTTGATTTTAATATTTAACTTGAAAAATAAATCTATCCATTGTCATAGATCAGCTATAGCTACAGACATTATTTAGTTAAATGGAAAGTCTACATTAATACCTCTTTTGGATAAATGCAAACAGCTAGTCAAGGAAAATATACATGGAGGAATTAGGAAAAAAGAACATGAAGGATAAATAGAGTGAAACAAATGAATTAAATTATATTTTTTAATTTTTTATGAAAAAAAATGTGATTAGGGTTTAACTCAAATTTTTCTTACAATTTGTTTTCCTATCCCTTTTAATTGGTATAAACGTACTTCAAAACCTTCATATTTTATTTACTGCTTCATCATAATCAAAGAATCAGGGAAGGGATTTCATGAAATCCTATTGATCTGATTGAAGCCTTGGTTTCAAGTGAATAATTTACAATGGTTCTTGAAATCCCTATGATGTCACAGATAACCCAGGTTGGTACTGCCATAATTGATTTAAAGCACTGTGCATTACCTGATTTAAAAAAAAAAAAGAGTAAATATTTTACCAGGTAATTTTGTTGTGTCTCTCTCATCCTGTTTCTGTCTTTAGGTGAGAAATGCAAGAATGGTTTTAATGTCTACTATTAATATGGTATTTACAGCACAGCTTTAATTCCACCTGCCCTTATTTATATACTAATAGTACACTGTTCATGCACTAAAATTCCATATAGTCTTCCTTATTGGCACGGGACAGACTTGGGTTTGATTGTCAATTCATTCATGAATTCGAGTACTTTCCTTAAACTCCCTGATCTTGATTTATCACCTATAAATTAGTAGACTACTAAGCTTATATAGATCTGTTGGCAGGATTAATTTAATAATCTATGTGGCATCCCATAAAGGTGGTTACATACAAACCATTATTCTCACCATCTTTTTGCCTTACTTTTTTATAGATGTTGAAAAGTCCAACCACTCAGTTCCCCGGATTTCCTTGCATCTAGATGTGGACATAGTTCTGCTGGCAAGTTGTAAGTCAAATTTCTGGAAACATTTCCTTTAGGAAAAATACTCAGTTGGCCTGTGCTTTAGGCCTTTGCCATTCTTCCAGCCCAGAATACAGAAACAATATCCGAAGGCAAAAGAGTCCTCATACAATCATGAGGGTGAAACAGGCTGTGTTAGGAATGGTGTATGTTGGAGGGAAAACAAAAAATCTAATTAACATCTTGAACATGTGAACAAATCCTGGGTTGCTGATTCCAAATTTTTGGATGGTCATAAAAATAAAACATTTGCTTCTTTAAGATCCTGTTAGTTTTTAGTCTGTTTTTGCTTATGGACACATTTCTAGTTTTATTATGTGTAAAGAGTCTAGGGATTTTGTTAGCATAATCTGTACTTAATAAATTTTAATCTTCTCTCAACCATCCTACTGATTCTGAGTAAAAGAGGGACCAAACAAAATATAAACTAATGAAAATTTGACAGTTCTCCCTACTGTGTGTTTAGGGTTAGAAGAAGCAAGCTTGTTTCTCTGAAGACCAGTGTGAGTCTGGAGACCTCACAGGATAATCCTTAGAATGCTCATCCATTTTAAAGCAGAATACTGCTGTTCTACATTTCACAACAATCAATCAAATTTCCTAACTCATTAATGAATCATGAGCACTTTAGCAACGAGATGAAACACACAGAGTTTGGGAGACCAGCTAAAAAATGGTCCAACAAAGAATCTGTGTTATAATTTTGGAATAAAAGATATTAATAGTGAGATTAAAACCACCTAAATCTGTGCTTTAATTATATGCATGTGGGTACAGGAAAATAGAAACCCTTGGGTTTTAAAACTTAAAGATATTATTGTGCTATGTTATGTAAATGAGCAAGGCTATTGACAGCTATTATGTCTGGCCTATTTTGAGACCTATTTTTAAAGAGATATCACTATTCTTTATAGAATGAAGTAAAGAAAAATGTTTAGATATCATCAAATCTCTTAAATGGAACACTTGTTTCATTCTCTTTGTGTCTTGGTCTTAGGGTATTTATTTCTTTGCTTTTGTTCAATTTCTTAAATATTTGAGTGTAAATTATTATCAGTCTGTCCACTGATAAGAGGATCTTGAATCAAAACTGGCTGACTCGTTCAGTTAGAGAAGAGGGTTGTTCTTTATTTCAGTTCCCAAAATAGAACTCCCCACATTGTGACAACAACCACATTTGATATCCAGGTTTTTTCTTTTGGAGAGACTTTTGTTGAAGCTTGGCAGAAGGACCAGGTTACAAACACAGATGTGCTTCTCTGCTTTGGTGTCAATTTCACTTGTTGTGCATCTTAACATATGAGGAAATCAGTCATTCAGAATATTTGCTGTAGTGTTTTTTCCAGTTTATAAACTATGCTATCTTACCCCACACAAGTATACCTACAGTTGGTTGCTCACATTTATATAACACCATTGCCACCAGGAATCTTCATCTCTAGTTTTCTTCCTCAGAGAAAGACATGAGGGATGGAGATATGCTGTCATTTGTTCTTTATCACTGAGAAATTTGGTAAATAAGAGAAAGGACTAAAGAAAGAAAAACATTTTTTTCCGATGATTTTGGTATTGGAAGTTGCAAAAATTAAGGGAGATAATAGAGGAATGGCTTTTTTTTTTAATACTTTCAATGTGGCAGACACATCCTTTGTGTGAAATACATTTAATGCTAAAATTAATTATGCATGCTTAAGTGAATAACAGTATCATATTTTGCATATGTGCATTTTAGGATGCATTTCTGTAGGTAAGAGATTTCCTTACAAAAAACTGAATTACAATTTTCAATTAATAGAATGACTAAAAGATCCTTCCAGTGCTACTTCATCAGATCAAAAAATTCCACTTATGATCCTCCTCTCTCCTCTGTCAGCTTGTCTGCTGGCCATTCATCTCCTTAGTGTCTGTTCACAGGATGACTGCAGCAAGTCTAGTGGCATGTCTCTCCACGGAGTCCAAAAGCAGGATGCAAGGCAGGACAGCAAGGCTTTCTCCACCTGGGCCTCTGTCTCTTTAGCCACAAAGAAAACCCTTCCAAAAGCCCAGAACAAAGTACACACACACACACACACACACACACACACACACACACTTATTTATTTATTTATTTATTTTTACCGGAGAGAATTTTATTTTACTTAAAAATTTTTTTACTGGTGCATTGTAATTCTACATAATAGTAAACAGAGAATAATTAGGTCGATTTTATTTCATAACTTTTGATTTCCCAGTTGATCCCAATTTATTCTCATATCTTCATCCCCTCCATCATCTCCCTGGTCTCCTTCTTCTTTTCTATTGATCTCCCTTCTACTTTCATGAAATCTTCCCCATTTTTATTTTCCCTTTTTACTCTACAGCTTCCATGTGAAATAAAATATGCAGCCAGTCTAACTTTTTTCATTTAACAGGATGCTTTAAAGTTCTATCATTTTTTCTGCAAATGACATAATTTTATTCTTCTTTATGGATGAATAAAGCTCAATTGTGTGTGTGTGTATATATATATATATATATATATATATATATATATATATATATATATATATATATATAAAACATTTTCAGTGTCTAGTCATCTATGGATGGACACCTAAGCTGGTTCCATATCTTGGTTATTGTGAATTACACTACTGTAAACATTAGTATGTATGTATTCTATAATATTTAGACATTCATTCTTTTGAGATGTAGTTGCTTGGCCACACTTATCCCCATTAGGAATTTGAGAATGACAGTCATTCAGCTTGCATACTGTGAGATGAATAAGAGACAAGAAAAGGATTAGAACAGTTAACTAGGAATTTCAGAAATGTATCTTCTGCTTTGTTCTCTGAACTATGCAGAATTTTTTTAAATGAAAATTTTAAATATAATTCTCCTTTTCAAAATTTTGGACAAAATTCTCCATTTATCATTTATCAAGACAAGCTAAGTCTTCCACAGTAATAATTTAGACTGTCTTTAATGTTCAATAATATTTTAAAAATTTCTTTGTACCACTAAGCTAAATCACTTCACCTTTTTATTTTTTTAGTTTGAGACAGGATCTGGCTAAATTGCTGAAGCTGGCCTTAAACTCCTGATTGTCCTGACTCAATCTCCTGAGTACCTGGGATTGTAGTCATGTGCTATGGTATCTAGCTCTCTATACATCAAACATAGTTAGATCAGCAAAGGAGAAATGAAAAGCCTGCAATTAATATATTTATTATTGCAAATGGTATATATGTCACATGGCATATACTAGCTGTGATTTATAAAAGTAAAATTTATTATGCTATATCATTTGATCAACTACCTTGCTAAACTGTTTTTAATAATTTCAAGAATTTTTCTATAGATTTAAAAAAAGATTTCCATGTTAACAGTTATTAATCACAAGTTTTTTGTTTTTGTTTTCTTTCCAAGCTTTACATTCTTACCATTTCTTCTTGTCTGGTAATTCTTTAACTAGTTGTAATGCATTGGCAAAACCAATTAAACTTTTAACAGAAATGAAGATTATTGAAATTGTTATGGGTTAAATCCCCTCCCCCCAAATTTGTTGTGATTCTTATTACTTGTGAATATGAAATTCTTTGGAAATAGGATACTTGAAGATGTAATAAAGTTAAAAACAGGCTTCTGTGATAGAACTGAGACAATAGGACAATATTGCCTAGAAGGAGAAGAGACATGGGCACGTAGAAGAAAATACTATGTGAAGATGCAGTAGAGACCAAAGAGGCATATCCAGAACACCATGAAGTTCTGGCAACATTAGAAGCTAGAGAAAGAAAAGGATAATAAATTATCTGTAAGGCATGCAGATATTGTGTGGCCTTTTCAACAACTTGATTTTAAAATTCTTGCATGCACAATTATGAAATAATAAATATCTGTTGCCTTAAGCCATGCAGTTTTTGTGATATTGGTTATGATAGCCATAAAAAACAAACACTGTCAACATTTATAGAATTTATGGGAATGTTTCTAAAATTGTAACATTATTTCTAAAGAATGATATTTCTTTTGGCAAATAACAGAATCTTGTTGCCAAGAAGAACCTTAATGAATACTGAATCAGTGGATGGGAAACAGGATATTTACATGGTCTCAAAATATCTCACCACATGACACTTCAGAGAAGGTGATTCACTTTACAGTTCAAAATGTAGCAGATTCCATCACAGTATTATGGTCAAGTTAGTTAGCATCCCTGGATATAACAAGCCACCAGATATGGCACCATGTGAAGGTGATAGCACTCCCTTTGTTAAATTCTTCCCAAAATATCAATACAGAAAATCATGAGAAAACTTTGGCAAAACTCAAATTGAAGTACATTTTGTAAAATAAATACTCATCTTGAAAATTGTGAAGTTAATGAAAGACAAAGATAGGCTGACAAACTGTCCTAGATTGATCTAGGAAATATCAAAGAATGTCCAATATGTGACACTGGATTGCATCTTAGACCAGAAAAAGAAATAACATTAGTAAATAATTGGTGATATTGAAATAAGTCTATAAATTTGTAGATTAGATGGATGTTAAATTTATGATAATTTCTTGTATTGATAATTTTACTATGATCACATAAAAATTTAGCATGTAAGGAAGATAAAGAACATGATCATTTTAAAGTTAATTTAATTCATTTTAAAATGGAAAGCTAAAAAAAATATGATAGTAACATTAGCTATAGGATACTGAAGGTATCATTTAATAGTGTAAGAAAGTTACCTTATATTAACAGTGTTCTAGGATTTTGGTTTGTTGTTTACTTCCTTAATTATGAATGTGTACTGTTGCTCCTCATTGCTGATGTAATCATGTATTTTTTTCTGTTGATACATCAATGTTTACATTTATGAATTTTATGATACTAATCCATATTGGAATATGTTCAATATGGTTGAAATAGATTAATCTGTATTGGACCTGACTATCATTTTTGAAATATTATTTTTCTAGGATATATTTATTTGTGTTGATAAATAAAATTGAAGTGTAATTTTCCCTTCTCATGTTAAATTCCAAATCCTTTTGTGAAAACATGATACTATTCTAAAGCTATGAGTGAGAGTTCAACTCTATCTTTTCCCTGATACAACTTTTTATGACTAGAATTGCTTATCTTTGAAGATTGGAAAAAACAACTATAAATTTCTAAGAGCATGGGGTTTTTGTTATTTTTAACAATTCAACATATTATAGTTTATTAATTCTTATACAATTCTGTATGCTTTTTATTTCTGTTTCAGTTTACTGCAAGATGAATGATTTACTATTTCTTCATTTCATTTAAATTCAGAGCATAAAGCTAATTATATCTATTTAAAAATGCTAAACATCTGTTATATTTCTAATTAAATTCTCCTTTCGTAGATTTTTATCCATGGCTTTTTCTTTAAATATTTATTTTATTAATATATTCTAATAATAATTTTCTTTTTGCTTTCATCATTTCTGTTTTTACTGTGTTTTCTAGTTCACTGTTTTTAATTCCTGTTTATCATCGTTTTGCTTATTATATTATTTTTATAACTCATATAGTTTTCATATTTACTTACCTGAAAAAAAAATGAGGCTCTGTTTTCTGGCCTAAACTCTATTTTATTGCACTTCACAAAGCTTTTGTAGGAGGTATTTTAATCACCTTTTAGTTGCAAAAGGTTTTTTTGAAGTTCCATTGTGCCCCCCACCTTAGGTCCATGATTTAATTACTCATGAATTTTTTTATTTAATTTCTATAACCATCTGGGTGAGAGAGAGCAGGAGAGTGGGATTCCATGTCCTTGGAAGCAGCATTTGGAAGGCTGTAGTCATGATACATGTAATGCAGGCAGCCTGTGAAAACTGGGTGAGGCGAGAAATGGCTCCCTTTGTGCCCCCAGAAGGAAAGGCATTCTGTGGACACCTTAATTCAATCACAGGACTAATCCAGACTTCTGACTTCTGAATCCATAAGTAATAAATTGTTTTATACCGCTTAGTTTTTAGTAGTTCATTAGAGAAGAAATAGAAAACTATACATTCATCTACTTGTATAAAAATGATATCCATAGGATTTATAAGCAACACTTGGCTAAATTCAAATCCATGTTTCTGCTGAGATGTCTCTATCTTGATACCATTTGCTAGTGATCTAGAAGTATATAATGGAGGACATCTAACTTCAGTGCGAGTATGACTGGTATGAATATAACTGATTCCAGAATGCACATGAGTTACCCAAGGCAAAAGACTTGCCACGAAAGAATGAGTGAGATGAAGAAAATGCTTTAGAAAAAGGGAAAAATTACTTATGAAAAATTTGAAGAAATATAGATCTGTGTGAATCCTTGCATGTCTGGAGTCTTCAAAAAGATCTGGAAAGTAACATAAGACTAGTGAATTGGACAGAATGCAGAGCTGGAAGAGTCTACAAGATGAACAATCATATATAATTACTTTTATTTTAAGAGCTTTTGGGAAACCATTTATGGATTTATTTAAAAATGAATATGAATAGTTTATATCTGTGTTTCAATTAAAGTATTTCACTTTATTGCATGACTCCCTCACCATCTCTATGCAAATATTTTTATAAATTTATTTACTGCCCAATTAAAAGCATGTAATTCAAATATGTGACTTGGGTTATGATAATTTTAGGATATCACCTCATTATGCATCTGCAATAATGGTGCAAGTTATTTAAATGTGTTAACAATGAAATACTATACATAAATATTCATATTTTTCAGTACTGGGTAAGAAGTTTAGGTAATTAATGAAAGTCGGTTAATTGTTCACATCAACTTAATCAATAAAAGTTAGATGGACTCAATATTTCTTCTTGATCTTTTGCCCATCCCTAATGCAAATAGAGATGAAAAAGAAAAATCACTATGATTAAAAACACATCTTCTACAAGTGAACTTTAAAATTAATGGGCCCGTTGTGATAGTCATGGTTTGCATTTTATTCTCAATTAAATTCAACCTAAAAATGAATTAAAAATGACAGTTGTAAATGGATGGAAAAGAAATCATATATAACAGTGATTTGATTTTAAAAGCCCAATGATAATAGCTCTTTAAAAGTACGAATGTATTGGCCTATAAAACCTCTGGTGACAGATGAGGCCCTACTTATCTATTTGATTAGGACTGGTGTATGTTAGATAAAAGTATTTTTTAAAAAATTCTATGGGATATTATTTTATGTATGCTTTGTCAGTTGTGGTTAAATTTTGAAGTGTATAGAGCCTCATCATGTTCTTAAAAACAGATTTTAGAAAGAATAAATAACATTTAACATGGCTGAGCTAATCATAATGAAGATAAGGAGTACAATCTCCTATCAATATTTACAAATAGATCTAAATGCTACTTTTAAAAATTGTGGGTCCTGATCTTTTCATCTGTTAGAATAAATCTCCTGCTATGCAACAACTAAGGTAGAAGCAGTAATATTTAAGTTATAAGTCACTCTCAGCATAAGAATGAACTGCTCTGTACCCTGGCAATAAAGTTTTGCTCTACTTGAAGTATGTCCTCATATATTATCAGGATGAATACACTATCACAAATAAATATTTTAAGTACTACAACCAAATCATACAAACTCTAAACATCATGTGCAGGCTTGGAGATAGAAACCAGTTCATGAATTAAAAGGATATGTGATTGGTTCTTTCAAGATTGACTTTCACCCACTGATTCCAATTTGACCCTTCCTCTCATGAAATAATTGTATTTCCTTCTTCATGATGGATTTCTGAAATAGGACCTTGTTACTTATCATATTGTAGAATTATTGAAATGTCTTTAAGAGGAAGACCAAGTATAATGGCCTCACCACATACGGTTTATGTTCTGGCTCCCTGCTGGGAGCCATTAGCCAGGTAGGTATGACAATTTCCTTGCCAGCATACCCCATGTTGCAGTTACATTGAATGTAGGTGACCTTGCTCAAGGACCAGGGCGGATTAGGGTGTTCTCGGTTTAGGATAATTGGGTTTAGGGCGTTCCAGTTTAGGGCGTTCCAGGTTTAAGATTATTCCTGCTGGGAATAGGGCGTATCCTGCTGCCTGAGTTCCCCTTGAGTTCTCATGGGATTCAGACAGTATTTTGTGGGAGATAGAAGCCCAGTGGAGGTGGATTTGGGCAGAGAACGTGGATTTCCCCAGAACGTGTTTGTAGATGGCTGGTGTGAGTTCGGGAATAAAGAGTTGCTGTTTGAATCTGCAAGCTGTGTGGTGGCTCGTGATTTTGTGCCCAGCCAGACTGCGGCATTTGTGCCCAGCCAGACTGCGGCATTTGGCGTCCCGTGCGGGGAACTTCTGAAGCTTGGAGGTAAGTGAAATTTCTCACCCTTGAGGAAGAGAGAAAGAATGGGTGAACATTTCAAAAAACAATGTGTCATTGTTTTGATTTATTTTGTTTTTATTTCAAGTTGCCTGTTCCTAGAACTTTCTCAGGCAGACTGGGGAAAATGGTTGACTTAAGGTTTGAAGTTGTTCGCCTCCGAGGAAGAAAAATTGTTAGAGGAAAGAGGCACCCCAGTAAGACCAAGAACAGTTAGGACATATGTTGATACAATACAAAAATGTAGCCCATGGCTTTTTAAAGACGAGTTATTAAGTATATCAATGGGACCATCATGGTATCCTGTAGAAGGATTTTTCTTCAAGAAAGAGATGGCTAGTTCTGTTTACTACAATTGTCTAAGATCTTGTTTTTTACAGACATCTGATTAATTTACAAAGGTAAAGTGTTAAAATTATCAACCACTAAATATGAAATCAAGTACTCTTTACTTATTAAGTTCCATAAGGTAATATATTTAAACATTATGTGTGTTTTCATAAATTGGTGAATGGAAAAAAGGTTTAATATTGCTTTGGTCTGTGTTTTTGCTAAAACAAGGTTACTAAGAGTTAAGATTCTATCATGTGTAATTTATATACAAAGAGTAGAAAAATTTTCAGTTGGGTTTCAATTATAGTATTATAGTACCATAAAAGAAACATGAAAGTCTTTCATCTTATTAAAGTGGAGTAATTTGTCTAAATCAGAAATTTTGTAAGAGTTGTTTCAAAATGTGAATTTATAAAAAGGGTTAATGGTTAAAAAATAGATATAAAAAGATTCAAGATGTGGAAATATATTTTAATATAAAAGGTTAAAGGAAAACGAAATGTTTCTAGATGAGATAATCTCTGTGTGGTAAAGTAAAAAGTTGTAAAATGCCATTTAAAAAGATTTTGAGGAAACTAGACTTACTTTAAAAGCTTGAGAAAGGAAGAAAGAAGAAAAAGGTATTTGTACATGGCAGATTGAGACAAAGCTTCTCAATGGAGTTAAAAAAAAAAAAGGCCTTTGGTTGAAGGGCAGCCATGTAAGTGATTTAAACAAAATCTAAGCCTCGTTTAAAAGAGTGAAGTTGTAGGTGGTTGCTGATAGTAGGCCCGCCCTGGCCCCTGGGGACTCAACCCCCAGTTCTTTGTTATGCATGTCAATGTGGCCACCTCACAAGGCCATGACGCAGGCTTGTGGTTCCCTGTTTATCTGCCTCGCACATATGTGTCTCGGGAACATCTTGACCTGTTCGAGCCTCCTGATAGGGGACGGTGACGTGACGGTAACCCAAGGACGCAGTTATTACTCTCCCCTCCTCACTTTTGAGTAATTTCCCGCAGCTGTTAAAAAGATATATAAGGGGAACAAATTTGGCAATAAAGCGCGGGCACACACGCCCCCTCCTGGATGAAGAACCTTGGTGTCCTGTGTATTTTTAACCCCGACGTCCCTCGCCGGACTCGGCTCTGTTAGCCGGACGCGGCAGGTGGTGAAAAAGTACGTTTAAAAGTACAGTATAGATGATAATTAAAAGGCTTTAAAAGGTTAAATTGAAGGTGGTCGAGATACCTTCATGGCGGAAAAAAGATTGCTTTATTGCATCATTCGAAGCCTAGTTAATCTTAAAGGCATTACTTAAAAAAAAATGGGAAGATAATAGGATAAAAGATATTTAGATAAAGAAGATTAAAAATTTAAAGTGAAAAACTTTAAAGACAGAAGTATAGAAAGTTAAAAAGAAAAAAGATAAAGAAGATGTAGAAAGATAGAAAAGATGTAGTAAGACAAGAATTTTAAACCCACAAAATAGGAAACAAAGGAAAACTAAGAGGAAAAAAAAGCAACTAAGGGTAAATGTACAAACCTTAAAAAAAAAAACAAAAAAAAAAACTAGAAGATAGAAATAAGATAGAAAATGGTTGAAAATGTCAAGTAAAGGTATTTCAGATAGAAAATGCAAAAGGCTAAGACAACTATTAGATACAGACATGTACTTATTAAAGCAAAAAAGAGGGAATTGAAAAGATAAATCCCCCAAAGATAAACTTAAAATAACGCTTTTTACTCTAAACTTTTTAAATTTGGATTCATCAGGACTTAGTGCTGCGGAAAGGCATATGTATCCAAAAAATGTACATAAGCCTAAAGTACTTTGGAAAGATATTCTAACAGGACAATGGAAAGGTCCTGACCCAGTGATTGTCTGGAGTCGGGGTTCTGTTTGTGTTTTTCCACAGGGAGAACAGCAGCCGATTTGGATTCCAGAGAGATTAACTAAAACAATTTCTACAGATCGAAAAGAAGATGATTTGACTCAAATCCATAACAGCTGATATCCAGAACTCCAGCTTGGCCATTCTTACATCTGCGACAGTGATTAACCAGGATGCTTTTTTCAATAGCTATTTTATTATTGCATTTTTCCACATCATAAGTTTCTATTTTTATTTTTTGTGTATGTCTGTATGTGCGTATGTCCATATATCTTATATGAGGAGCGCTCATGAAAAAATGGATCCGAATTATTATTATTTTTTTTATTCACGTCATTTAAATGGTTTAATTTAAATTAGGTAAACAGCTGTTAAGGATTGTTTTTAAAGTAGGTTAACAGATCTGTTTGTTTACTTTCACCTTTCCTTTTCATTATATTTAATAATTCTTTTCAGGATAATGTCTCTTTAGCATCATTGCCAGAATTCCTATCTTCATCCCAGTGCCGGTGAAGACAAAGATAAAACCAAACTACAGCTTCTATGATAGCTATCACAGTAAACTGTATAAACTGATGCATCAATGAATATAACTCAACAAGTAATGCTCAATCAAGGAGTCAACTTACTTTGGGAGGAAACAGATTTTGGGAGGAAATGGACATATTGATAGATTCCTCCACTTTGAACTGCTTGCAGAACTTGCCTGGACTATGTAACTATCGTTTGGTGCAGTCAATTGTGGTAATGCTGGCATATCTTTGCTGTTGGTGTCACCAGTGATGCAATTTTTATTTCCTTGCCAGCGCACCCCATGTTAATTGTGGTAGTGCTGGCATATCTTTGCTGATGGTGTCACCAGTGATGCAATTTTTCCCAAGGAGCCGTCAATTGGCTTGGTGTCGTGGCATTTCTGTATCGTCCTCCCTTCTGCTAGTGATGGTCTAAAATTTTGGGGCCAATGGCTATATGCTGGACCAGTAGTCAGCAACGGGTATGATCCAATTGCAGTGGTATCAACCTAAGACAGGAGGCTGACGCCTAAAGGTCAGTTTTCCGATGACGGGTAAGAACCATATGTTGAATTGGACAACCTACCAGGCACGGTCCTTAAGCCACATTGCTTGTTGTTTAATTAATCAGAAGGGGGGAGATGCTGGGAGCCATTAGCCAAGTAGGTATGACAATTTCCTTGCCAGCATACCCCATGTTGCAGTTACATTGAATGTAGGTGACCTTGCTCAAGGACCAGGGCGGATTAGGGTGTTCTCGGTTTAGGATAATTGGGTTTAGGGCGTTCCAGTTTAGGGCGTTCCAGGTTTAAGATTATTCCTGCTGGGAATAGGGCGTATCCTGCTGCCTGAGTTCCCCTTGAGTTCTCACGGGATTCAGACAGTATTTTGTGGGAGATAGAAGCCCAGTGGAGGTGGATTTGGGCAGAGAACGTGGATTTCCCCAGAACGTGTTTATAGACGGCTGGTGTGAGTTCGGGAATAAAGAATTGCTGTTTGAATCTACAAGCTGTGTGGTGGCTCGTGATTTTGTGCCCAGCCAGACTGCGGCAGCTCCCTTCAAATTTAATGCATGATGTTGTGACTCAGGAGACATTTATCCCCTTATGTGTTATTATTTATTTATTTTTGTTCTAATTTGTTATATATGATAGCAGAATGTATTACAATTCATATTACACATATACAGCACAATATTTCATATCTCTGATTATACACAAAGTTTATTCACACCATTCGTGTCTTCATACATGTACTTAGGGTAATGATTAATCTACCTCATTTCACCATCATTTTTATTCCCATGTCCCCTCTCTTCCCCTCCCACCTCTCTGCCCTATATCTAGAGTTCATCTAATCCTCCCATGCTCACCCTCCCAACTCCACTATGAATCATACTCCTTATATTAGAGAAAACATTCGGCTTTTGTTTTTTGGGGATTGGATAACTTCATTTAGCATTATATTCTCCAAATCCATCCATTTACCTGCAATTGCCATGATTTATTCTCTTTTATTACTGAGTAATATTTCATTGTGTAAATATACCGCATTTTTTTATCCACTTATCTATAGTGATGGTCATCTAGTTTGGTTCCACAGTTTAGCTACTGTGAATTGTGCTGCTGTAAACATTGATGTGTCTGTGTCCCTGAAGTAGGCTCTTTTTAAGTCCTTTGGGTATACACCAAGGTGTGGGATAGCTGGGTCAAATTGTGGTTCCATTCACAGCTTTCTAAGGAATCTCCATACTGCTTTCCATATTGCTTGCACCAATTTGCAGTCCCACTAGCAATGTATGAGTGTGCCTTTTGCCACACATACTTGCCAACACTTATTGTTGTTTGTATTCTTAATAGCTGCCATTCTGACAAGAGTGAGATGAAATCTTAGAGTGGTTTTGATTTGCATTTCTCTAATTGCCAGAGATGTTGAACATTTTTACATATATTTGTTGATTGATTGCATACCATCTTCTGAGAGGTGTCTTTTCAGTTTCTTGGCCCATTCATTGATTTGGGATATTTGTTTTTTGTTTTTTAGCTTTTTGAGTTCTTTATATACCCTAGAGATAGTGCTCTATCTGATATGCGAGTGTTAAAAATTTGCTCCCAAGATGTAGGCTCTCTATGCACATCACTAATTGTTTATTTTGCTTTGAAGAAGTTTTTTAGTTTGAACCCATCCTGTTTATCACTTCTTGATTTTAATTCTTGCACTATAGGAGTCTTATTAAGGAAGTTGGGGCCTAACCCGACACGATGGAAATTTGGGCCTGCTTTTTCTTCTAATAGGCGCAGTGTCTCTAGTTTAATTCCTAGGTCTTTCTTCCATTTTGAGTTGAGTTTTGTACATGGTTAGGGATAGGGCTTTAATTTCATATTGTTGATTATGGATTTTCAGTTTTCCCAGCACCATTTATTGGAGAGGCTATCTTTTCTGCAATGTATGTTTTTGGTGCCTTTGTCTAATATAAGATAATTGCAATTATGTGGGTTAGTCTATGTGTTCTCTATTATGTACCTTTGGTCAGCTAGTCTACTTTGATGTCAATACCATGCTGGTTTTGTTTTTGTTGTTGTTGTTGTTGTTTGTTTTTTACTGTTGACTGTAGTAAAAATATACTACAGTCAATAATAGTTTAAGGTCTGGTACAGTAACTCCATTTGCTTCACTCTTCTTGCTAAAGATTGCTTTAACTATTCTGGGTCTCTTATTTTTCCAGATGAATTTCATGACTGCTTTTACTATTTCTATGAGGAATGCCATTGGGATTATTATTAGAATTGTATTAAATCTGTTTAGGGCTTTTGGTAGTATGGTCATTTTGACAATACTAATTCTTCCTTTCCAAGTAGAAGAGAGATCTTTCCATATTCTAAGGTCTTCTTAATTTTCTTTCTTTTGCATACTGTAGTTTTCATCATAGAAGTCTATCACCTCTTTTGTTAAGTTGATTCCCAAGTATTTCAGTTTTTTTAGGGTATTGTAAATAGGATAGTTTTCTCATTTCCCTTTCAGATAATTTGTCACTGATATACAGAAATGCCTATTATTTATGGGTGTTGATTTTGTATCCTGCTACTTTGCTGAATTCATTTACTAGTTCTAGAGGTTTTCTTGTGGAATTTTTAAGGTCTTCTCGGTATAGAATCATATCATTGGCAAATAGTGCTAATTTGAGTTCTTTTTTTCCTATCTGTATCCCTTTGATTTCTTTCTTCTATCTAATTGCTCTGGCCAGTGTTTCAAAAACTATGTTGAATAAAAGTGGTGAAAGAGGGCATCCCTGTCTTGTTCCAGTTTTCAGAGGGAATATTTTCAATTTTTGTCCATTCAGAATGATGTTGGCCTGGGGCTTAGTATAAATAGCTTTTATAATGTTGAAATATGTTCCTGTTATATATTTTGCTAGTGTTTTGAACATGTATGTGTGTTGTATTTTGTCAAATGTGTTTACTACAGTAATTTAGATCATCATATGATTCTTATCTTTAAGTCTATTTATGTGATGAGTTACATTTATTGATTTCCACATGTTGAACCAACCTTTCATCCTTGGGATAAACCCCACTTTATTGTGATACACTATCTTTTTGATATTATTTTGTATTCGATTTGCCATAATTTTATTGGGAATTTTCACATCTATGTTTATTAGAAATATTGGACTGGAGTTTTTTTTTTTTTTTTTTTTTTTTTCTATGATGTGTCTTTGTTTGGTTTGGGAATAAGGGTGATATTGGCCTCATAGAATGAGTTTGGAAGTGCTCCCTCTTTATCAATTTCATGAAATAATTTGTAGAGTATAGGTATTAGTTCTTCTTTCTAGGTCTTGTAGAACTCAGCTGTGTATCCACCTCGTCCTGGGCTTTTTTTGATTGGTAGGCTTCTGATGGCATCTTCTATTTCCTTGCTTTAAATTGATCTGTTTAAATTGAGTATATCATCCTGATTCAATATAGGAAACTCATATGCCTCTAGAAATTTGTCAGTGCCTTTGATATGCTCTATTTTATTAGAGTACAAGTTTTCAAAATGATTTCTAAATATCTTCAGTACTTCTGTAGTATCTGTGGTGTTATTTCCTTTTTCATCATGTATGTTAGTGATTTGACTTTTCTCTCTCCTCTTTGTTAGCATGGCTAAGGGTTTGTCCATTTTATTTATTTATTTATTTTGAAGAACCAACTTTTTATTTTGTCAATGTTTTCAATTGGTTTTTGTTTTGTTTTGTTTTGTTTGTTTCAGTTTCATTGATTTCAGCTCTGATTTTAATTATTTGCTGTCTTCTACTGCTTTTGGTGTTGATTTGTTCTTCTTTTTCGAGGGATTTGACATAAAATATTAGGTCATTTATTTGTTGTCTTTTTTCTTCTTTTAAGGAATGAACTCCATGCAAGGAATTTCAGAGTGTCACAGAGTTTGATATGTTGTATCAGTGTTCTCATTTACCTCTAAGAGTTTTTTAATATCCTCTTTGATGTCTTTTGCAAAACATTGTTCATTAAGTAGCATATTATTCAGCCTTCAGGTGTTGGAGTATTTTTTATTTCTTATTTTGTTATTGATTTCTAATTTCATTCCATTGTTATCTGATAGAATGCAGGGTAGTATCTCTACTTTTTTGTATTTGTTAAGAGTTGCTTTGTGTCATATTATATGGTCTGTATTAGAGAAGGATCCATGTGCTGCTATGAAAAAAAACTGTGTTCGCTCGTTGAAGGATGGCATATTCTATATATATGTCAGTTAAGTCTAAGTTATTGATTGTATTATTAAGTTCTATAGTTTCTTTGTTCAGCTTTTGTTTGGAAAATCTATCCAGTTGTGAAAGAGGTGTGTTAAAGTCACACCGAATTATTAGATTGTGGTCAATTTGACTCTTGAACTTGAGAAGAGTTTTTTTGATGAACATAGATGTTTGGGGAATATATTTAAAACTGTTATGTCTTGTTGGTGTATGGTTCCCTTGAGCCTTCTGAAAAATGTCCTTCTTTGTACCTTTTGATAAACTTTAGCTTAAAGTCTACTTTCTTTGCTATGAGGATGAAAACCCTTGCTTGCTTCCACCGTCCATGTGACTGGTATAATTTTACCCAACCTTTCACCTTTAGTCTATGTATATCTTTTCCTATGAGAGAAGTCTCTTGGAGGCAGCATATTGTTGGGGTTTTTTTTAAATTTTTATTTTTTGATCCAATCAACTAGGCTAAGTCTTTTGATTGGTGAGTTTAAACCATTAACATTCAGTGTTATTACTGAGACATGATTTGTATTCCCACCCATTTTTGTTATTTAACTTTACTTGGTTTTTCCTTTGATTAACTTTTCTTTTAGTGTAATATCTCTCTTTGATGATTTTCATTGTTGTTTTTCATTTCCTCTTCACAGAATGTTTTGTCAAGGATGTTCTATAGTGCAGGTTTTCTAGCTGTAAATTCTTTTAACTTTTGTTTATCATGGAAGATTTTTATCTCATAATCAAATCTAATGCTTAATTTTGCTGGATACAAAATTCTTAGTTAGCATCCATTTTCTTTCAGAGCTTGATATATGTTGTTCTAGGTTCTTCTAGCTTTCAGGATCTGGGTTGAAAAATCTTCACATAACCTAACTGGTTTCCCCCTATATAAAATCTGATTCATTTCTCTCATGGCTTTTAATATTCTCTTCTTATTCTGTATGTTAGGTATTTTCATTATAATGTGCCTTGGTGTGAATCTATTGTGACTGTGTACATTTGGTATCCTGTAAGCATCTTGAAATTGGTTTTCCAATTGTTCTTCATAGTTGGAAAATTTTCTGATATTATTTCATTGAATAGATTGCTCACTCCTTTACTTTGAAACTCTATGCCTTCCTCTGTCCCAATAACTCCTAAATTTGGTCTTTTTATGCTATCCCATATTTCTTGAATGTTCTTCTCATGGTATCTTGCCATTTTCACTCTGATCTACATTCTTTTCAAAATTATATATTTTGTCTTCATTGCCTGATATCCTGTCTTCCAAGTGGTCTAATCTGTTGGTGATGCTTTCATCACCAACAGATTTGAGCTTTAAATTTGGTTTATTGTTTCTTTCATTTCAATGATTTCTTTTTGGTTTTTCTTTAGAACCTCTATCTCCCTATTGATGTAATCTTTTGCTTCCTGTATTTGTTTATGTAGCTCTTTGTCAAAATGATATTTTGATGCCTGTATTTGCTCTCTTAGATCATCCTTTTAATCACAGAACATTTTAATTGTGTACATCCTGAACTCCTTCCCTGTCTTTTTATCTGCTGTGCTGGCCATGGATTTTAATAATGTGGTATCTTGATTTGTTAGGGGCACTTTCTTCCCTGGCTTTTCATGTTGCACATGTGTCTTCCTTTCTAGTTCTGTGGATCCAAGGCATTACCATATTTACTCTATAGGCTTATAGTGGCCCTGTAATGTTCCAGTACCTCTTCTTTGAGATGCAGGACAATGTTAACAGATCCCAATAGAAACAAAATACCACCTAAAAATAAATATTTTTTATTAAGACATTTACAGTTTGATCACAATGTACAGAAATGGTGAATTCAATTATTATCTACAATATAGTCAGTAGATTTTGGAAGAGTTTAAAGTCTCTAATGGTGGACAAGGAACCATGGGTGAGGTGTAGGAATATATGCTGAGGAGGTATGAGATGAGGATAGAGAGTTATTATATCTTAGGATGTGTGTAAGAGAAATCTAAAGAAGAAGGTTAGTAGAATAGAGAGGTAGTGATTTGGGGTAGACAATTAAGAGGGAGGAGTGTAGAGTACATAAAACAAACACACATATATATTAAGAAAATTTTAAAAATGCTACAATAGTAAAATTTGGAGAGAAAACAAAAAAAAAAATAATATACAACACAGTTGTAATGTACTATCCAGTCCTCTCAATCCTCAATATTCTAATTCATGCAGAGTACTTGGTTTCATGTATGTTGGAGATGTGAGAACAGGAAAATAAAGAGGGAGAAGAAAGAAAAAAAAATCTTGAAGGAAGAAACAAAGATTGTTTTGGTTGGAGATCAGTATCTTTCCTGCTTCCCTTCTCATCCAATAGGTGGGGTTTTCTGTTCTTAGTTAGTATCTTGCCCTCAGGATAGTGAGGCTTACCAGGGTGTGAGGGTTGGTTTTGGGTACAGGGCACCTTGAAATCAGGTATGGCACCTGCTGGTCCCTTTGAGAGACTGCACCTCAAGGATCTTCTTTGAGGTCTGCTCCTGTGATGTGGGTGCCAGGTCTTATCTCACCTGTAGACCTCACAATTCCTGCCCTCTAGATTAGTCTCTAGAGGGTATCTCCCTCACCTTCTCCCTTTCTACTTCCTAATCTGGAACCTTTCTCTCTGGAGGTCTTGTGTGTTGCACTCTGGTGGCTGTGCACCTGATGAGGAGGGCTGTTTTGAACTGGGCAGTCATTCTGCAGAGTTAGTGGCTGCTGGGAATTGGGGGGAATTAGAAAACTATGGTACTTGACTATCCAGTGTTCCAAACTTGTAGTTGCCCCAACTAAAGATGGTGAGGGAGGTGATCCAAGATGGATGCAGCTGCTTTTAGTTATTTGGTTTGGGGCCCAGTGGGGACAGCCACGCGATGGCCTTGTGCAATGCTTTCAGTCTTGAGCTCTGTGGCAGGCAGTGTTGCAGCTGCCAGCTTTCTATAGAGCTTGTGATGTCCCCAAGTGTAGGCAGGATACCATGAGAAGGGGACTATGGAAGTAGCTGCCAAGTACCAAGATGGAGAGCACTGGGGAGCCCCACATTGGTAGATGGGGGTCCACGTGGGAATGACGGCCAGAGTTCCTGCATGTGGGTAGCAGCTGAGAGTCCTTTGTGGGAGCAATGTTTGAGAATTTTGCACCAGTGCTGATGCCAGTGGTCCTGCTAAGACATCCAAGAGACCTGTGTGGGAAAGTAGTAGGGAGTCGGGAGTCCTGTTGTAATGCTGAGGCCCAGGGCCCTGCATGGCATGGTGGCCATAATTTCTGTGTGGGAATAGCTTTGGAGGGGTCCTCTATAACTCTCAGAAAAGCAGTATTCCCACTATTGGGACCCGGGTCATGGAGTGACACATGCTGCCTCCCTCTGGCCCACCATCTTGGATCCGCTCCCATTCTATCCCTGTATGTGTTCTTAATCACTGGGATGTCTGTAACCTTAAGATATCTGGGAAATTTATGATATTGGAATCCAAAAGTTCTTCTAAGATAAAAACCTAATATTCACATTAGACAAAATTAGCATATAAGTTATCTATATATGTTTATAATGTCACAAATATCAACTGGTCAAAATACCTCTGGATAAAGGAATATCATTTCTGGATTTTTATCAAGAGGTTTGTTACATAAGAATATTTTTTTTTCCAACTGAAAGAAGACTTATCATGATGAAATATTTTTGATTTGGTTATTTTGATTTATTTATTTGAATTTATTTTTCACTAATATATAAAAACATAAAATTTAAACATATCATAGGGTGCCATGTGATATTTCAACATATATATAAGTTTGTATGATGTGTTTAAATAGGGCAACCTATCTATCTCTTCAAACATTTATCATTTTTTTAAGGTGAAAGCATTCAAAATTGTTTCTTCCAACTTTTTGAAATATACAATACAGTATCATTTCATTATCTACGGCCATGCTAATAAGCAATACCACACAAGAACTTCTTACTTCTATCTGTTGCTTAGTATGACATTATTGATATTTTCAAACACACCATTACATTATTAGTAGGTTTAAAGACATGTTTGTTCCTCTTATTTTCTATGTTTTCCAGAATCATGTCAAATAAATTATAGTAAGCCTAATAGACTCTATTCACTTTTCTAAAATCTTTTCATGAAATGTTAATGTATAGTTAGCTACTTTAATCCAATTTTAAAGTTAATGAAAAATTACACATAAAGCCTACCATTTTAATATAGTGGAATATTTTCTGTCTCAGACTTAGACAAAAATCTACATCTTCTGATCTTGGAGTACTGCACATTTTAATGTGACATTACTTCCTCATTTGCTTAATATTCATCTTTAATAAAGAATATTTGCCAATTTATACTTAACCCTAAATATTTATATTCATAAGGACAAATATTCTATATAGGTAGGTTTTCCCTAAACCTAAATGTGAATTAAGCCCTTCTTATAAAAAAGTTTCCTAACTCCATCTCCAACTGAATAAAATAATTTCTTGAAAATGAGTTTTGGTATTTTATAAAAATAAATCAGTCTCGAATAAATATTAATCTTGTATTTCCTAATATGGGTACTTTAAAATTTATTCCATGTAATTTATAAATATAAATTATTAAAAATAAATATATTTTTGGAATACAGTGGGAGTTGATATGTAGATTAAACAGATGCATAATTAAACCACAGGAGTTATAGGACTGAGACAGTTGTGTTGAAATTTTGCTTTATCATGTCTAATTTTATATGAAGTTTTGTTTTCTGCAATATATGAATCTCATTATAGAAAATGTTAGATAATAGCATCTCTTCCTAATTTTATAGAATCATTAAGAAATATAAAATCTCCACACAATTTATAGAGTAATAATTAATTTCAACACTGATAAATAAATTGGATTTCCTTCTGACAGAATACCAAAATAATTGAATCTGCCATTCTAGGAAGAAAAATCACTTGTTATGTAAGAATCCATGAATTTTTTGTTGAAAAAGAGAATTTTTAGAAATTACATATTTTCTTTTAAGTTGGATATATCTAAAATTACCTGATGTTACATACCAGTTAAATTAGACTTCTAAACTGACATATTGCAAAGTAAAGGGAAGAAAGGAATACATTAAGATAAAAGTCTATTTGCAATAGCTAAATTGTGGAACCAACCTAGATGCCCTTAAGTAGATGAATGGATAAAGAAAATGTGGTTTATTATATACAATGGAATATTACTCATCAATAAAAGAGAATAGAATCATGGCATTTGCAGGTAAATGGATGAAGCTGGAGAGACTATAATGCTAAGTGAAGTTAGCCAAACCCCCATAAGAATGCTGATTCATAATGCGTTTGAGAGGGGAAGCATGGAAGGATTAGATAAACTCTAGATAGAGCAAAGAGGTGGGAGGGGAAGGGAGGGGGCATGGGGGTAAAAGAGATGGTGGGATGAGATGGATATCATTACCCTAAATACATGTGTGAAGACACGAATGGTGTGAATATACATTGTATACAACCAGAGATATGAAAAATTGTGCTCTATATGAGTAATATGAATTCCAATGCATTCTGCTGTCATATATAACAAATTAAAATAAAAAAATTAAAAAATATAAAAATCTATGATTTGTAGAGTTGAAAGTTGTTTGTTAGGATTTAGTCAATCATCTTTGAATATGAACTTACCTTACATACAGACCAATACAAATAATTATATCTTTTTGTTTTTCTCATTGAGATACTTTTTAAGAAAAAAATGTACACATGAATATTAATCTGCTGTGCACAGTGGCACGTGCCTGTAATCCCAGTGGCTTGGGAGACTGAGGCAGGAGTATCACGGGTTCAAAGCCAGCCTCAGCGAAGGCAATGTGCTAAAGCAACTCATTGAGACCCTGTCTCTATATAAAATACAAAATAGGGCTGGGTATGTGGCTCATGATTGAGTGTCCATGAATTCAATCACTGGTACCTGCTGCCCAACCAAAAACAGTATATTAATCTGATTCAAAAGATGAAGTAATGAAGATAGAGATATGTTGCTTATACCAGACCTGGTCTAATGCATGAAACACAATCATGAAGACTATTTCAAAGCAAAAAAAAAAAATTAATTGTAAGATTTAGATGGTGGGAAAGTAATAGTCCAAAAGGAAAGTTAATTAATTCAAGAAAACCCAATATCACCTAGGAGAGTTGAAGGGAAATTTGGGGACAAAATTGGTAGAAGACAGGAAATAATCAAAACCAGAGCTAAAATCAATGAAAGTAAGATTTAAAGAAAAAATTCAAAAGATTAATGAAACAAAAAAATGTTCTTTTGGAAGAATAAACAAAATTGGTAAACACTTAGCCAAGCAAACTAAAAGAAAGAAGGGAAAAAATACTCAAGTTATAAAAATCCACAATAAAAAGGGGATATCATCATAAATATTACTGAAGTCCAGATTATTATTAGTAACTATTTTGAAAAATTATGATCCAATAAGGTAGAAAATTTTGAAGACATGACAAATTCCTAGAAGCATATGACCTAACCAAATTGAACCAGGAAGTTATAGAAATTTAAACAAATCAATTTCAAGTATTGAAATTGAAGAAGCCATCAAAAGCCAACTATCAAAGCAAATCCCTGGACCAGATGGATTCTGAGCCAAATTCTACTAGACTTTTAAGGAAAAACTTATTCCAATCCTCCTCAAATAATTCCATGAAATTGAAAAGGAGGTAACTCTTTCATCCTATTAAGCCAGTATCACCCTAATACTAAAACCAGACAAAGACAAATCAAGGAAATAAAATTTCCAACCAATATCCCTGATGAATGTAGATACAGAAATTATTAATGGAATACTGGAAAATCAATACAGAAACACATTAAAAAGACAGTGAACCATGGTTGAGTGGGTTTCATCTCTAAGTTGGTTGGTTGGTTGGTTGAACATCCAGAAATAAATAAATATAATTCACCACATCAATAACATAAAAGAAAAACAAGATGCAGAAAAAGTATTTGAAAAAAATGTAGGCTCAATACTTCAATATACTGGCTCAGAAACTGACTTCCTTATCAAGTCTTGTAAAGTCTAAGAAATAGGGCTGGGGATGTGGCTCAAGCAGTAGCGTGCTCACCTGGCATGCGTGCGGCCCAGGGTTTGATCCTCAGCACCACATACAAAGATGTTGTGTCCGCCGAAAACTAAAAAATAAATATTAAAAATTCTCTCTCTCCCTCACATACTCTCTCTCTCTCTTAAAAAAAGTCTAATAAATAAAATAAAAAATCAGTAAATGGGATGGTATCAAACAAAAAAGCTTCTTCACAGCAAGGAAACTTAGAATGGAATCACCATTTGTCCCAGTTATCCCACTCCTCGGTATACATCCAAAGGATTAAATATCAGCATACTACAGTGATATAGCCCAGCAATGTTTATAGCAGCACAACTTACAATAGCTAAGCTATGGAGCCAACCTAGCTGCCCTTCAACAAATGAATAAATAAAGAAATTGTGGTGTACACACACAATGGAATATTACTCACTCATAAAGAATGACTTTATGACATTTGCTGGTAAATGTATGGATCTAGAGACTATCATGCTAAGTGAAATAAGCCAATCCCCCTAATACAAAGGTCAAATGTTTTCCATGACATGTGGAAGTTAACTCACAATGGTGGAGGTGGGTAATAAAAATGAATAGAATTCCGGTGGAGTAGACAAAATTGAATGAAGGTAAGGAGTTGGAATGGGAGGAAGAAAGTGGAATGAATCTGACAAAACTTTTCTTTGTACATATATGAACATACCACAGCGAATCTCACCATTTGTATTTCTTGAGTGTAAAAGAAATTAATTAAAAAGAAAAAAAAAGCTATGAGTATATTGGAGAAAGATCAGTAGAAGGAAGGGAGAAGGGGATGGGGGAGGGAAGCAACGTACTGGGGACTGAATTAGATTAAGATATATTCCATGCCTTTATAATTATTTCAAAATGGATTCTACTGCCATGTATAACAACAACAAAAAAAAAACTAATAAAATGAAAGAAAAAAAATTTAAAAATGTTAAAAACCAAATGTCAGAGCGAACTCATGTGTATCATTCCTGGGGCAGGACATTATAGAATGATCTGTTTTCCCTTCCTCTCTCCTTACCTGCCACAGCAATTTTGGGTGTGTGTTAATGATTTTGAATTCTTTAAAGACAAAAAACAGCCTGAGGAATCCAGTCAACTCAGAGGCACTGCTACCCTGGCAGGTCTTACAATTCTGCAGAAGAGAGTGTGACTGAGAAATGAAGCCTTATGGAAGACGTTGATATTTTTCCGTTCTTCTTAAACATATACTAAGTGGTATGATTATTAAGGTGCGTATATTGTTCCAGGCAGAAAAGAAAACAACAGTGCAATAAATGAATGCACTTCTTGACATTAAGCAAACAATCTCACGGAAGAACACAGATGCAAAAATACAAACAAATTGGTACAATATTATGAAAAAGTAGAGAGTCTGGAATGAGGTACTGTGTTATCAAACTTTTGAATCTTTGTCAATGAGATCAAAAAATGTTTCATGTTATATTCTTCACATTTCCTTTGTTTGATCACTCACCAATAATGTCAAATGTTTAATTTGTTCAGTTACATTTTCATTTCTTTTGTAAACTGACTCTCCAAATTCCTTGAACTTTTTATTAAGGTTTTAATATTTTAACGTCAGTTAATATAGTTAGAGGGATGTTAGGCCCTACTTGGTCCTGTATGATGTAACCTCTTCCAATAGTCAATTGCACTTTCATTTAGTTAACATGATTTTTATTTTATTCAGTTTCATAAGTTTAGTGTAGTCTGTTATCATTGCTCTATTTTTAAAACATGCATTATCAAAAATCATAAAACTATTTGAAATTATTTTTATTGCAGTTCCTCCATGTTCATAATTCTTGATTTAATTAATAAGTCGTTCCCTCTGGAACAATGAAAAACAACATTTGAAAGAGGAACTATCCATCAGTTTAGATTGCAGTGAAGGTAAAACTGCTGCCCAGACCCAGAATTCATGATGGACACATTGCTTGAGTGAGGGAAGAAAAAAAAAATTATATATATATATATAGTTTTTGTTGTCTGATGACTTAGCTTATAGATTTATTTAATTACTTTTACATTCAACTCTTTAATCCTACTTAAACCCATTTAGGCATACAACATGTGGAAAGGATTTCCTTTTGTTCCTAGAACAATTGAAATTCCCTAGATTTATTCTGGCAGTGCAGAGTCTTTTAAGAATTTCTTAGTGTTGGGTGGGGATAGAGTACCACATCTTAAATTTTTGGTTTGATTTCTTTTTGTACTTTAAAATTATAAATAGTCAGTTCAGTGTAATAGCTATGGTTTAAAAAACAAAACAACAACAACAAAGACTGTACTATGTCACACTTTAAGGTTTTGCTGTTTTCCTTTTAAATAATCAAAAAATCTGGCATAAACTCTCAAAGTGATTGAATAAAAGTAAGAAGAACAGTTATAATTATATCAAATAATAAATGTTAGTGAATCCCTTTCCAATAACAAATTAAGAATTTCAGTATTACTCTATAAACTGAAAACAAACTTTGCCAAAAACAATTTAATCAATCTGGAAAATTTGGATAAGTTTAATATTGATAATATAATGGCATAAATGATCATAATGATAAAACTAAAATATGACTCTCTCAGTCTCAGGGTTCATGTATGTTGTTTAATGAATCACTATTACAATTTTTACAAATTAACATTTCAGCATATAAATATAACAATACCTTTTCCTGTGTATGGGTTGTAATATTCTGATTCTTTATGAGTCATTTTTTTGTTGTTTAAAGGACATTTTAAGTAACATACTGTGACAACTCTGAAAATAAGATTTACGTACCTACTCAGGGATTCTTGTAGATGTTTATTTTTTGTTTGTTTGTTTATTTATTTTTCTGTTTGCTTGCTGGAACTATTTGTGTAAAATCCATCTGGTCAGCCAGAATAGAAAAAGTTGGAGTTTTCCTGGGTGTTTTCTGGGAACATGCATGTTTGTGTGGCCTTCTGAATTTCCAGAAATATGTCATAACTCTTCAAATCCTACGACTGACATCTATTTGTTCAACTGTCCTTTTAAGGTTTTTTAGTGAGTCCCTTATTATCCTTAGCTGGTATCATTACTTTGGGTTTCTGCCCTGTTATATAATTGCCAGTGATTCTTTTTGACAAATGCCTTTGAAGTCAGTGTTTTTGCTTAAAGCATGCTCTGAGTCATGTCATCATAAACAAGTCCTAAGAATAGAACTTTTCAGGGACCTTGCAGACATGTTAAATGATAACTTTTGTCTAAGTATGGGGTTCTTAAGGAGCTCTAAACTAATTTGATCCCCTGGACTGGTTGCTAAACTGCTGGGTTGCTGGTATACAGGGCTAAGGTAATTGAAATACTTGGTTTTCAAGATTACCAATGACATGATAACAGTGGAGTTAAAAAATTTGTGGCAAGTTAAAATGGTCTAAATTTGCATTTAGAGATGTAGCCATTTTTTTAAAAAAGTATTCTTGGATTGTTAACATCTTTTGGTAAATTTCACGAGTTTTGGAAACAAAGATTTTTGTACAAGTTTTGTACCAAAGTGTTCACAATGCTTTTATAAAGAAGATTTGTAGCAATTCTTATTACATAATTTGATATCTACTTCTTGGAATTCAATACCTCTCCACTCTTTAAATTACATTTAAATAACTAGGTAGCTCCGTAATTTTTATCATCTCTTTAAATATATTAGCTTGCATTGGAAAATAATTATGGTAAACTGTTTTAGTCTTTATCATGTTTGTTATCCTTCCACACAGGTGAAATACAGATAGTCATATGAATCATGCAGACTAATGAAAGGTGAACAGGAGGGTACTTATCACTTTTGGGCAGAACCAGTAAAGGCCAATGCATACTTAGCCATGCCCTCCATTTTCTCTCTGATCCCAGACAAAATTTATACAGAAGTTGCAACAACTTAGTACATCTTTGAATATGTTACAGAACAATCCATAGAATACTGTTGATAGACATACAGCATAAATCATTGTAATTTCAAGGTTTGTTTCCAAGGTATGAAATAGCTTATTAAAATTAATATAGTACTTAAAATAGTATAGACATTTGTTAAACTTATTCTTAAAATTTGTCTTATGTTAAAACTCTATATCCTTCTTTATGATTCAAAATTTTGGTGGTCCATTTCAAAAAGCAAAACAAAATAAAATACTATATCCTTTCTGTATGGCTAATTAGTAAGTTGCATTTGAGGGCATGTGCGTTATTCTATATACTTCAAAAAACTCTAACGTGAGGTTCCTGGAAGCTTTTTGTACTGATTGCTAATGGCAATTAGTTGCTACTTATATACTTGAATCATAGTTAGAATAAAGAATATATATATACAGAAATCCTGTGAAGTTCTTAATTCTGTGCTTTATTATCCTCTTTAAAAAAAACAGCAAAAAAATTACTCTCCTGAATCTCATTCACAGTTGCCACAAGAAGGAGTATGTGAAAACAGTTAACTAAAAATATTTAACACTGATCACACACCAATGATATGATGATTGTGACCTATAGGTTAAACTTTAAAAGGACATCAGGAATACCTACATATTTTCTCAGGAAACAGTAGACTAGGTTGGTCACAAAGTAACAAGATACTAGGAACCAATGTGAGAGTTTGTCTTGCACAGTCTCTTCACTATTCAGACCAGGAGTCAGGGGTTCAGGACTTTACCAGCTGGCCAATACCTTATCTAAGATGGACCCAAGGCTTTCCAAATCCCTGGCCAGTTGGTCAACATTTAAGGGAAAAAATATAGAGAGATACTAGACATGTACAAGTATATGTCATATATTATATATATATATATATATATATATATATATATATATATATATATATATATATATATATCATATGTATTGTATGTGATATGTGATTATTAACATACAGATTAGAGAGTTCAAATCAAATAATGACGTGGAAAAAAGACCAGAATTACCAGAAGAAGAAATAGCCATCTGAGAAATAAGGTTGTTAAAAATCTTAAAAACTAGCCATTTTAACACTAACACACTAACACGTTGTGGTTTAGATGTGATGTTCCCCAAAATCTCATGTGTGAGACAATGCAACAAACTTAAGGTTGGTCCTTAACCTAATCAGTGAATTAATCCACTTGAATGGATTAATACAACTGGATAAAGTGGAACACTGGGGATGTTATTTGGGGTTTATATTTTGTCCCTGGTGAGCAGAGTGCTCTCTGCTTCCTGATGGCACTCTTGAGCTGCTTTCCTCCACCATGTCCCTGGGCCATGAGGTGCTGACTCAGCCCAGAGCAATGGAATTGCCTATCTAGGGATTTCGACCTATGAAACCATGAGTGCCAAATAAACTTTTCCTCCTCTAAAATTATTGTTTTCTTTTTTCCAGTCTTGTGGTCACAGTGGCAAAAAAAGCTGACAATACCCACAGATCTCTGATTTTGCATGAGATTTCACGTTTGAAAGTGCTCGATTTACCTTAATTAGAAAATTGTCTGCTTCTTCCTTTTGTAATCCTCTTCCTCACTTTGCATTTAAGTGTGGCTTGTTGAAGAGAGAGCAGTATATGCCATTGCCATCAGGGAAGTGTAACTTCATTTTATTTCATTTAATAGCAATTTTAAGAAAAACATCATCTTGCAGTTACACCAAGCCTTCCTCTCTTCATTGCCTTGTGTATTAGGTAATTGCTCCCATTCAAAACCAGCTGCTGTTGATTTTACTTTGAGCAGGACATTTGCATTTAGCTAGTTGCTCTAAATCTCAGTCTCAGCATGGGTACCTGAAGGACTTTGGAAGCTTCCCAATCATGTAGACAAACATGCATGTTGATGTGAGAAACAAAATACCCCAAGGCTGTCAACACATCATCATCCCATGGCTTCTCACCCAAACCCTAATCCCCACTTGTTTACCATTACTAAAAACTAAGCCAATGACTCTGTCTTGCCCTGTTTGGAAACATGTCCTGTGCATCAGACAATTCTGAGATTTTCCCTACTTAATGTCATTTTACTTCAGTGTCCCTGGAGGGGAGGGGGGACTTAATGTTTTAGCAGGAGGGGGACCTGTGTGAGCTTGTGCCTGTGGCTCTGCTGTCCTCAGGGATTTCCTGTGGCCGACAACCCTGGGTGAGTTTTATGATGCAGGCCCTGCTCACAAACCCGTCATCAGGCCTGGGAGAATAGTAGAGGCAGACACACACACACACACACTAAAGGGAAAACCCTGGGGATTCTGGTTACTTGTCTCTCCCCTAAGCACAAAACCAGTGTATCAGAGGATCCTTTGAAACAACACACATGGATTTCACAACTCTGCTCATGTCCCTGTTTCACCGGAACATTAGCCTGAAATCTGCCTTTGACGTTTCCTGGGGTTGCTTCACAGCTGCTGGCAGATTCTTTGATTCTTTATGCAGCATCCTTCCGAGTGCTTGTAAAGCTGGATCAGGAATACCCATGTGGCGACACATTTAAGCTGTCTTATTAGAAACAAATTTGCAGGCAGCTTTTGCCACAGTTTGTTGCAGAAACTGGAACAAGGAACCTATTTGCGCACACAGTGTGCTACAAAGGCCAACGCAATCTTTCCAAACTCGAAGTGCTGCCTCATAAACAGTCTCAAAACACCGAAGTCTGCCTGGAGACCCTCAGCTGTGACCTTCTCTGAGTGTCTGTTTGGATCCTGGAACACACATTTGTAAATTTGTTGGGAGATATTAACGCATGAAAGGTTTGAAAGCAGACAGTGCACGTTATTTTGAGTAGGATGTCTCTATTCTTCAAAGAAACCTATGCAAATAGATTTGGGGATGAACTCTTACAAGCTGCTGCTGGTTTTTGTTGTAGGCATTTGTTTATAATTACTGTTACATACAATGCACTACACTCCAAAGAGATAAATGCCACGTGTATTTTTAAAACCTTCTTCAATAAATTATATTGCTTCACTAAATGGACCTTTTTAAAATGTATAATGCAGCTCCAAAGACCAAGCAATAGGTGGAGTGGTAATTGAATGGTAAGTGGCAACCTGTAATTCCATTTATTTTGTAAGTGGCTATGGCATTAAACAGGCAGTAACAGCCCCTTGGCGATGGCACTATAAAGTGAATGAAAAGGTCAGTCTCCAATGTTTTGGGTCAAATTAATTCTTTGATTTGGAAATGAACAGGTAAATACCAAAAAAAAAAAAAAATTAACAGTTATGCCTGTTACATCTCATAAAACGGACTTCAGAAAGACTTGGGATATGGCTGAGGGCATAGTTCAGTGGTAGAATACATGTTTAGCATGGCAGAGTCCCTCAGTTCAATCCCCAGAACCACAGAGAAAAGAAAGATTTGTAGAAGGCTACACTGTAGTACTTATGCCAGAAATACAGATATTAATTTTCAAGATGTTTTCCACGTGTTGATTACCAGGAAAACATTGACATTTCATATTGTGCACTGGAATATCAAGTGTCAATAATAAGAAACTTGCAAAAGAAATTAAGAATATTTAATTAAACAAGGAAAGAAACCAGAGATACCCTTAGAACTGAGTGAGGAGACTTACAACATTGATCAAATAAAAAGACTTCAAATGTTGTATTGACTAATAATTAAACATTGGTTTTAATTACATGGAGTTGATTGGTTATCTGATAAGGGTAGATTCAATAGAGATGGTAGCAAAAATTTAAGGTATATGGTTTCTATACTGCACCCATTCTTGGGCAAAACAGAAGTTGGTGAAAACTTGAGAATGGTGGTTGAAAAAAGAACAAGTTAGACAAATGTACTTGCATAGGTAAGAGGAGATGAGCTATTGACTTTGCAGGAAAAATTATTTGCTCTAGTAAGGTTAACACATACATTATAACATTTTGTGTGTGTGTGTATGTGTGTGTGTTTGTGTGTGTATACACATGATAACATCAGTGGCAACAAGTCACAGTGTAAAACTACAGAGGTTCTTCTGTATATATGTATGATACTGAAAGAGAACAACACGAACCACGAGGCAAGAAAGGTATTTTGAAGGTATGTTGATGAAAAGTATTTTGATGGTGGGCCACAGAATTCCAGTTAAGAATAGAAATGAGGATATTATAGAGGTGAAGTAAGACAAAAAGTTAAAAAAAATCAGTGTATTCAAAATCATAATGAGTTATGGGGGTTTTGCAGGCAGGACACAGAGGGTTTGTGATGAGAAGCAAGAGCTCAGTTTTCTGCTGAGATTTCACGGAATAGGTTTACTATGTCCCCAGTATGCAGCTCTTCTCCTACAATTAGTATGCCAATTCTGCAAACATTTGCTCTCCCAATGGTTTCTCAGAGACAGAACTAACTTTCTTCCTTTCTTCCTTCCTTTTTCTTTCTTTCATTACCTTTTTGCTGTATAAATATAATATTTCAGTGGATTGTCTACAAGCTCTTCAGTCAATTGATTCTTGACAAAGGTGCCCAAATCATACATTGGAGTAAGGACCTCTATATTTATACACTAACTTGTTGCCATTGATGAATGGTACATTATCCTTACCTTCAACAAATGGGGCGGGGACAATTGGATCTTAACATGTAGAAGATTGAACGTGGGCATTTATTTCTTGCCTGTTCAAAAACAAATTCAAAATGAATCGAAGATCTTAATGTAAGGCCTGAAAATTTGAAACTACTAAAATAAAAATAGAGGAAATACATCAAATAAAAAAAATGCTGGTGAAGTTGTATAGGTAAAGGGAGCCCTTTATACACTTCTGGTAGGAATATCAATTAGTACGGTCACCATGGAAAACTGTAAGGAGGCTCATTGAAACTAAAACCAGAACTACCATATGACCCAGCTGTACCAAATCAGGTTATGTGGTTATGTCTGTATTCAAAGGAAATAACTGAATACTATGTTCATTGCAGCATCATTCACAATAGTCAAGATATGAAATCAGGCCAGGTGCCTGTGGACAGGTGAACAGCTAAGAAAAAGTGATGTGGACACACTTTGGTGTACTAAGCAGGTGTAAAGAGGAATGAAATCCTGTCATTTGCAGGAAAATGGATGGAACTGGAAAATGTTGACGAAAATAAGCCAGATACACATGTTTTCTCTCACATGTGGCACTAACAAAAAAAGAAAGAAAAAAAAAGAAGATGGCATAAAAGTATAAGAGTAAATACTAATAACTGAGAAAGGAACTGGAAGAGGAAAAAATTGAGAGAAGAGGGGAATAAGCTACTTAAGAGGCTGAGGCAACCAGCTCGAGCAACATAGACAACAAAGAGTGACCTTGTCTCAAAAAAGAAAAGAAAATCCAATTAACCACGCATGATGTATTCAGTGACGCTTCCTTCAATTCACAATAAAAAATAACACTTTTGCTTCTGAAACTTCATTGTACCTTCTCACATCTTGGACAAACTGATCCCTCTTCTCATTGTCTTTCTTAGGTCCAACCCTCTTCATCACAGTAATTGTATCATTATAATCCCCACAAGCACCACATGCAAGTCAGTGCTTCATGCATAACCTATATACCAAATATTTGATAAACAATTTCCCCAAAGAAAAAAAACTGGACTGCCTTCAATTTACAAAACACAGTAGTCAATGAAATAAACTAAAATTAACATCTCATACCGCTGAGTTTGCTCTTTCACTTTCTCCTACTGTGCATCTATTTCCATAGTCTAAATAACAAATAATATCCAAGAATGCAAATTAAGTCAATGTTAATTAAGTGTTGTTAATTTAGAAGAATATATTATAATTACATTCACTGTAAGAGTTTATGTGTTTAAGGCAACCTCAGTGACCCTCTGTGGGTTTATCTCTCTCTCTCTCTCTCACACACACACACACACACACACCTCAGTGAGTCTTCAAAATCAAGGAAACGTTGTTACAATATGTGGATAGCATCCATTAGAGAAAGTAACAGTTACCTTTATGAATTACATTTATTTTTTTTTTCACAAACACTACTTTCCATAGTATAATCATTTTTGTTTAGATCATATTTTCATTAAAACTACTTCATCTCTCATTGATATCACACCGGCTCACATTAATCAAAATATTTTGACATTAATGTTTTTCCTTTATTTTTGACTCCCTGATACCATATTTTGGATTTTCTGTTTCATTTTAGGTATAATTGACAAGTGAATTGTATATATTCACAGTATGCAACTTACTGTTTTAATATATGTATATATCATGAAGTGATGATGCTATTTATTGTATTTTTCTCCTCATGCACTTGAATTTTTTGTGTGTAGAATATTTAAAATTTACTCTTAGATAACATCAAGTACGTAAAACATTGTTATTGACAATAGTCAACAAGTTGTACATTACATCTGCAGAATTCATTCATGCTCTCTAACTGAAATGTCACAGCCTTTAACCAGCATCTCCTCATCCACACATATGCCCCCAGTCACTGATAATCATTATTCAACTCTCTGTTTCCACAGGTTGAACAATATTTACTTAGCATATTATCTTTCAGTGCCTTGCATGCTGTCACAAATGGCAGAAAAACCTTGCTTTTAGGATTGGTGGAAAGTATTTCATTATGTATATGAATAGGTAGATTACATTTATATATGAGTATGTGCATATTTCTATATGTTGTGTGTGTGTACTTATATATATGTACACACACACACACACACACACACACACCCCTAAAATACCTTTACACCTATTTATTCTGTATATACATTGATACATGTGGTTTTCTGGTATTTAGTTGAGGATTTTTGCATGTATGTTCATCAGGGATATTGGTTTGTTTTTTTTTTTTTCTGTTTTTTCCTTTCTTTTCTCCCTCCTCTGTCCTTGTTTGATTTGCTATCAGTATAATGCTGGCCTTGTGAAAGGAGTTTGGAAGTCTTCTCTCCTTTTCAAATTTTGCAAGAGTTGGAGAAGGATTAATATTTAATCTTCCATGCATGTTTGGCAGAATTCATCTGTGAAGTCATGTCCTGAGCTTCTCTTTGTTAGGAGGTTTTCCATTACTGTTACATTCTCCTTGTTACTATAGTTATGTTGTTAACATAACTTATTGTTACTCTATTCCGATTTTCTATTTTTTCATAAGTCCAGTGTCACCATTCCTGTACATTGTGATCAAACTGTAGAAAGTGACTAGGCACTTAATAATTTTTGCATAAGTGCTCATAGTTGTTTCTTCCAATTTTTGACATTGCTCTGCTGTCAATTGCAATGCCTCCTCTTTTCTAATTTCAGTTATTTGAGTTCCTTTTTTCTTAGTTTAGTTAAGATTTGTTAATTAAAAAAAAACTTTCCATTTTATTGAATTTCCGATTGCTTTTTTCATATCTGGTTCATCTAATCATACTCTACTACTTATTATTCTTGTCCTTCTGCTGATTTTCTACTTAGTTTTTTCTTCTAGTTCCCTGAGTTTCAGAGTTAGATTGTTTATTTGAAATTTCTTTCTTAATGTGACATTTATCACTAAAATGGCCTCATAGAAAACTTTTTCCAAAGTTTTGACATGTTGTATTTTGGTTTTCATTTGTCTCAAGATACTTTTTTTTTATTTCCTGTTTTATTTCTTCTATGATCCATCATTTAGGAGTGTGTTCTTTAATTTGCACATGTTTAAAACTTTTCAACTTTATTTCTAGTATTATACCTAAAATTTTGCTTTAAATGTACAGTATGAGTTTTCACAGACTCGCTATCAATGGGCTGATGTTTTATCATTCATTAGCACTCAAGTAAGTCACTCTGAGGGATTCTTTCTCCAAGCACTTGCATATCCTTTTGGGTATTTTATTGGAATCAACAAATAAATAAAGAAACTACAGGTTCCTGTTCAAATAATTTAGGAAAAATCATGTTCATATTTCTTCATTACAGAATTTTATAATGCTTTATTTTGCTGATTTATTTTGTAAACTAAAAGATGCCTGGAAATTATATGCTTATAATAGTTTTAAAAATAGATGACATTAAAACAATAACATTTTTCTTCTTTGCATAAAGTCAAATCAATCTACTGATGTACTAAGGAATACACTTTGGAGAATAAATGTTTATACTACTGGCTGAATGATATCGTTCTCTATGCCAGGTTTGCTTATTTGTTTGCATTTTATTAGTAATACTGGCAATTTGCTGTTTCATAGCAGCTTGCATTTATTCCTTAAGCTGGTATGGTAATAGCACCTGAATTTGCTTGAAGAAATTCACTTCCTTAGCATAGAATTGATGAGAAGAATTTCATTCCATAGCCAAAAAACGAGTAATAATGACCCAACTTAGGTTAATTGTAATTTTTCTCCTAAATTTCAAATCTTGTAGGGAAATACAGGGGAAAAAAAAAAAAAAGATCTGATCCATTTCAGTGGGAGTATCCTCACAGTGGTGTTGAGGTTTTTTTAATAGAATGAAAAGCAATGATCTTCTTTCCCTTCAATTAAGATTTCCATGTCTTAATCCCCAGAATCTCTACATAGGTAATGCAGGTGGACCTGACATAATCAGAAACGTTCTTAAAAGAGGATAGGAAAGGTAGCAGAATACAACAGTTACTAATAGGCCATTATGTAAAAATGTGGATGTGTAACCGATGTGATTCTGCAATCTGTATTTGGGGTAAAATTGGGAGTTCATAACCAACTTGAATCTAATGTATGAAATATGATATGTCAAGGGCTTTATAATGTTTTGAACAACCAATAAAAAAGAGGGACCCAGAAGAGGGAGAAGCAGAGGAGTTAGAGTGTAAGAAAGACATTGGCTATCGTTGACTTTGAAGATGCAGGGGAAAGGCTATGGAAAAGAAACCTGAATAGCCTCTCAAAGATCAAAAGAGAAAGGGAATAAGTTCTCCCCTCTAACCTCCATAAAAAAATAGTTCCATTTTTACACCTTGATTTTTACCTTGGCGAGAACATTTTAGACTTTTTAAATATAGGAATATAACATAAAATTATTGTGTTGCTTTAAGCTACTGAATTTGTAGTACTCTATTATAACAGTGATCCATAGAAAACCAATTTGCTTGCCATGCCTCCTACCTTCATGATGTTGTCCATCTCCAAATGGTTCTTCAACATTCTCTTATATTAAAAAGTTCCTCCTAAATAATTCTAATAATTCTATTTTTATTAAACTTATGCAAAATTTTTTTCTGAAACTTTGTAAATAAATCATTCAATTTCAAACATCCGTATGTTTTGATCATTTTTTTTGGTCCTCATTGAAATATAAATACTTCATAGAATAAACTATAATTTATTTCAAATACAGATGGAATGTAATGCAGTCTTATGAATTCTTTGTCATTCCTTAAAAGGTATTCTGATTATGATTGACTTGTTTGATGAAAAATATTTACAAAAAGAAAAGTTCATGGAGTGGCATGTAAGAATTATAAATAAAAAGAAAATAATGTGATGCAAGTTATAAAAAAACTAAATTTTCTTTTTGTCTCTCAGACCTTATTTAGATATTTTTCTATAATCAAATAATAATAATGTAGCAGTTACATAATTTTATTTGTATCTTTTACTTAGAAAAATATTTTGTATGTCAGCATATTATCTTACTTTTATATTTAGTGATGGTATAATATTTTGATAAACTATGTTACAATTTACACATGTTTTTCAGTATTCTAAATGTTCATATAATAGTAAATATAAATATAAATTTATTCTCTTACAGTAAATTCTCATAAGTTTTATACTTTCTTATAAAAAAGTTAATCTGATTCTATTTTTTCATATGTGTACTGTTTCCCAAAGTTATTAGTAATCTATTTTTACTTTAAAGTCTAAATATCAGTGTTTATTATTTGTAGTAATAAACTCTGCCATCACCTCTACTGAGTGTAAAACAGTGGCATCAACTATATTGAATGTAAAATTTTTTATGGCAAAATCAAACAAAATTTGATACCATCAACTAAAAACTTGTTTCTGTTCTTTGCATGAGCAAATTCATTAAAGTAAGAGACACTTGTTCTTCTTTCCCAGTGGCTATTGTTTATTTTATAAATAAATCAACTATCAACCAAAACTGTTCAACTCTACTACATGGGTTTTGGGGTACATTTTTTCCTACATGTTTCACAGATATTTAGTCATTCTTATTTTGTTGTTTAATTATTTTATTCTTGATGTGATTTTGCTTTTCTTGGTATCCTACAAATAAAAACATACTTTTTACTTATGTGAATAAGAATTAGCGTTTCTCAATAATCCTGATATTTTCTTGCTTAATGATTTAATAATGCATTTGAATTTTTTTTTGTTTTTTGAAAATTGAATTTAAAATGTATTTATCCAACTCTATTGTAATTCCATTTATCAATATTTATCATGTTTTTTATTTCTTTTTTTTCTGTCCTGAAATGTGTTATGCTTTTTAAATCCAAATCCCATCTCATTAATTCTACTCTACGTCTGATACTAATTTCACTCATTATGTATGTGTACATATATGTATATGCATTATGTGTGTATTTAGTAATATTATTTATTAATAATTAATAATCAAATTTATTTTTCTTTTAAAATCTAAATATTAGTGTTTATTATTCATATATACAAGACTTTCTTATTCCTTTAAAATATTCAGCATATTATTACAACAATATCTACTTTTTACAATTTCTAAAGCTAAGTATTTTAAGAGAAAATTTTAGTATTAATTTTGTTTGACTAGGTGTTGATTTGGGTGAACTTTTCCTTATCTAATATGTAAATTTACTATGAGGTCATTCTTTAGAAAAGCCATGGAAAAAGTGGGTGTGTGTTAAATTTGATTTGCTTTTAACATAATTTCCTTTATCATCATTTTATTTACAGATCTAGAATCATTTTAAGTTAAATTACTGGGATAAGACTTATCAAATCCACAGTATGCTCATCAGTTTGAGCTGCTATGAGAAGGTATAAAAAGGCTGGTTTGCTTATAAAAACAAACTAATTTCTCACAGTTCTGGAAGTTTCCAAATCTAAGTACAATTCCTTGATCCTTGATAGACTGAGTGCCTGGTATGGGCCAGCTTCCTGATTCATACAAGGAAGTTCTTTGTTGTGTCCTCCTATGGTAGAAATAGTGAAAGAGGTATCTTGAACCTCTTTTACAAGGGCACTAATCTAATTTGTTAAAGCCCAGTCCCTATAATCTAATCACCTCCAGCAAAAAAAAATCACTTTCTAATCTCATCAGCTTGGGGTTATATTTTCAATTTTGGGGAGGGACAAATATTCAGATCATAGGACATTGGTTATTTGAATATGAAACACAAATCTGAATGATGGGTAAATAAAGAGAGGTGCCACAGTCTGGCTGGGCACAAATAACCAAATAACCGAGCCTCCAAAAAGCCTTGTAGGTTCATACAGCAACTCTTTATTCCCGAACTCTCACCAGCCCTGTACACACACTTCCCGGGAACACACTCCCTCCACCGGCTCAGGGCACCAATTCTCTCCAAACCCCGGGAGAACTCAAAGTAGCAGTCGCCTGAAGCAGCAGGATCCGCCCTAATCCTGGAGCTGCTTCATCTTAACCTTTCCCTCTAGCAAAATGACAGGTGTCATTCCGACTAAACTGTGGCTCTCAACAGAGAGGAAATGTACTTTATGCAAATTCATTAATAGCTAAATATATGGTTTCATATCCCCCCTATTACCTAAAATGGACAACTGCTAGGTAATGACAACCTTGATTTTTCTTGAAAGGAGGGTTCCTGCCTTCCAGATTGAGAATCTCATCTTCTAGATTCCTTGGAGTAGGAAGTTTCAATTTCCAGATGCCCTGGGGCAGAAGCTCTGCCCTTGAAATTCTTCCAGGCAGAAACTGGGTCCCCAAGGTTCTAGGCAGGATACTTACAGTGTCTTACCACAATGTCATCTCTGTGTCTGGGTTACAAACTCCAGCTCCCCAAGTCTAGAAACCAGATGTTGGTGTCTTTGTTGGTCTTAAGTCTTGGGAATCATCCCATCCCCATGCTGTGATAGGCATTGCCCAACAGTTATTTTTATAAAGGGCTAAATATTGATAATCACAATGAACTCTATGGCGTTTTCCATTCCTGGCTTTCCATCACAAGACCACTATATTCCTGACATCAAACAGAATACAGCAAAGCTTCAGCTCTTTCAAAGCCTGATTCTCAAAAACATGAAAATAAAAATAAATAACTTGGTATTATTTGACCTGTCTAGTGGATTCCTGGGAATGCCCTACACGAAGGGATTGCCTTTCTTTGATATAATTCAAACTTACATTGTACTAAATATTTCTCCAGAGGGGCATTTGTCAAAAATGTTTATATTCAAGTGTTTTAATGTAGTAGTTGCTAAAGCCATAGGATAAAGAATTGTAAAATAATAGACTAATCAAAAAGCTGAAAAAAAAAAAAAAAAGCTGAGGAAGCGTATGTTATGTTGGCTGCCATCACAGAATAAGATGAACTAGGTGACTTAAACACCAGAAATTCATTTCTTATAGTTCTGGAGACTAGAAGTTTGAGGTCCAAGTACTGCCATCATTTGTTCCTGGTCCATGCTCACTTTATCGCTTCCAGATGGCTGCCTTCTCACTGTGTTCTAAAGGGGTGGAAAGAGGTTCTTTCTCTTTCCCTCTTCTGATGAGATCAGTGTCCCATCCTTATAATTTTATGAACCATAGTTATTCTCTCTACAGATACAATCACTTTGGTAACTAGGGCTTCAGCACACGAATGGGGGGTGTACTGTATAGTCGAGTCCACACCAGATGTTACATTCAGTGAACAGCTCAAACATATTTCTGGGAATTTAGAATTCCTTCAACACTTGTGTGGCCATGTGCACACTGAAGAAGGAAGTGAAAAGGCTCCAAGCGCACATTTTAGTGGATGTTGAAACTCGGGAACAGGGAAGAATGGAAGGCTATGGCAGAGGGTAAAAGACCAGGCTGAGTGTTGAAAGCATGACATACACATACACTGGAAACAACCTGAGGGAATTTATTGACTTAATCACTTGAGATTATTTCTATCCTATCACGAGCTGACCATTAAGGTACCAGACAAAAACTGTGGTGTGTCTACATGACAAAAACACATGCTTTGTAGAGTTGGTTCTGAAAAATCACTGAACAAGTGGCAACTACAACCAGCAGAGAGTGCACACCACAGGGGTGGCGAAGAAGCCAAAAACAAAAAGCAAAAACCTTCAGGAGGAAGCACTGTTGGAAAGCTAGACAGAGACTTTAATCAGATGTTTTAAACATACTCAAACAACTAAGAGAACCATGTCTGAAGAGCTCAACGAAAGTGTGAAAATTAAAATAATAATAATTTAAATGAAAAATTAATTAATAGCAGTATTGGGTAGAAAAAAGTAACAATTGAAGTGGAAGACTGGGTCAACTGTGATTTATCATCTGAGGAGTAGAAATATCTTTTACAAAATGAAGGAAAACCCAGAGAACACCAGAAACCTGTGGGACTCCACCAAGTATCCCAACATATGATTAATGGACGATCCATAGGAGTGGAGAGAAAGAAACATAAAGGAGACTTGCAAAAATAAAGGAGAAATGACTTCCCATGTCCAATAAGAAATAAAAGTTTTCACCTCCAAGAAGTTCTTCAAGTTAGATAAATTCCGAGAGTTATATATATGGCACATCATAACCAGATTGTTAAAAACAGAGATAGAGATAGAGACTAACAAGAAACCAGAATGAATCAACAAAATGCAGGCTATAATCCTCAGTAAGATCAGCGGCTTATTTCTTATAAAGAACCATAAAAGCTAACAAGAAGTGAGATGACATATTCAAAATGCTGATTATTTTTTTAAAAAAGGACTGTAAACTAAGAACTCATTCAGGAGCAAAACTATCTTTCAAAAAGGAAGCAGAAATTAAGGTATATCAAAACTGAGAGAGCTATTTCTAACGACCAACTTAAAAGAAAAGGACTCTGTAGAGTAACCCAAACCCACAGAAAGAAATAAAAAGTACCCGTGAAGGTAACTATAAAGATAAAAATAAAAGTGTAAGTGTGGTTTACTTCTGTGGCTCCTTGTCTTATTTAAAAGCCAGTTGAATAAAGCAATAATAATAAACATGAAAAGTGCACACACTGTGTAAAGATGTTATAGAGTAAAAGCATAAAAGAGATTGTAGACAGGGCAAAGAATTTGTATGTTATTGAAATTAAGCTGGTATTGGTCCACAAACATTTTGATAAATTAAGACATAAATGTTAATCACTGAACAAACAGTAATACAGAAGCACAATAGAAGTCAGTAATAGGTGTATCAAGGATAAAAAAAAATTCATATGACATACAGAACAAAATTTTGTAAAATATCAGTTGTAAATCCACATTATGGTAATTCAACTTAATATAAATGATTTAAATTCTTGATTGAAAAGAGAAATTGTCAGAATGTTAAAAATATGTGATCTGACTATACACTGTCTCCTTTAAACTTTAAATTTAAAGACAACAATTGGACAAAGAATAGAAAAAGATATACATGAAAACCACAATTTATTTATTTATTTATTTGGGGTACCAAGGCTTGAACTCAGGGACACTCGGCCACTGAACTACATCCTCAGCCCTTTGTTGCATTTTATTTACAATTCAGAGATGAATTGCTCAACACCTCACTAAATTGCTGAGGATGGCTTTGAAGTCATGATCCTTCTGCCTCAGCCTCATGAGTTGCTGGGATTACATTCATGCGCCTCAGCATACATTAACCTGAGAATTGAAAAACAGCAAACAGTACAAAAAAGTCAAAATTTAGATCTGCATAAAGATCAACAAATCTGACCACCTTTATCTAGAAAAGAAGGGAAGAATATTAGAGAAAATCCAAACTACTAAAATTAAAAATGAAAGAGAGAGCGTTTCTACACACCTTGAAAAAAAATAAAAAGTTTTTTGAAATAGTCAAATCTCTAGGAATTTCAATCTATTGAAGCTAAATAGACAAGATACAGAAAATCTGAACCAATTTATAATAAGTAAAATTGTGATTTAAGGAAAAATAGCAAAAACAACAAAAAATATTCCTCGGTTACAGGGAGTTACACTTATAAATTGTATCAAACATTTAAAGAATTTTTACCCATTTTTCACAAGCTCTTTCAAAAGGAAGAAGAGGAAGAACAATCAGTAATTCATCACCTGAGGCCAATAATACCATTATACAAAAACCAAAAACTTTACAAGAAGAGAAAGCTATAGAATATCACTTATGAATATACATACAAAACTTTTCAACAGAATAATAGCAAAGTGAAGCCAGCTGTATATAAAAATAATTGTATATCATGCTCTGGTGGGATTTATTCCAGGAACATATGTATGATTCAGTACAGAAAGAATCAACTGACTTAATAAGTCATATTAATAGATTACAGAAAGATTATAACCAAACACAATTGATAATTATAATTTGACAAAATCCTGCACTTCTCATGATAAAACACTCAGTAAACTAAGAATAGCTATCAAACACTGCAACATGATTAAAGGTCACCAATGATAAATTCCCAACTAACATTCTTAATGTTAGAGGACTAAAAAGTTAATTCCTAAGATCGAGAACAACATAAGAGTGTCTTCTCTTGTCATTTATTATAAATATAGTGATACAGTTCTAGCCAGGGCAATAAGGAAAGAAAATGAAATAAAGTGTCTAGATGGAAAAGTAATTAACAAATTAATTTTATTTGCAGATGATATAATTTTTACAGAGAAAATTCTAGAGAATACACATCTAGACATACACAAGCAGAATAATAGCAATCATTAATTAATTTTAAAAAAAGCTTAATTAATATCTCTTTTCTCTTGAGTACATTTCCACTTCCATAGACTAATTACATATCTTATCTAGTTTTCACAAAAATGTGCCCATAATTTTGCAGTGAAAAGTTACATAACTTTGTAATAGTATACAGTACCATTCAATAAATTTCTTGAGGATAGGATCACTATTATCATTCCTTTTCCTTTCTCTTTTCTCTTTAACATTTATGATACATTTGTTATATCTCATATCAGTGTATAATAATAGCTCTTGCCTCAATATGGGTCCTGGAAAAGTAAAAAACAATTTATTAAATACACATTTTAAAAGATACTGGATCATTTAAGTCACAAAGCTAGTTTGTATAACTGAGATAGACTAAACCTACATGTGAGAACTATATCAAAATATAGTACTTAATACATTTTAATCATACTGCTAACATTTATATAGACATATGTAATGATTAAATAATACTTGAAATAATGTTAAATGCACACTGTAGCTAAAGAAGCTGAATATTTGCTCATCTCCATAATCTGTACAAATATATATTTACACACACACACACACACACACACACTCTGGGGTTAGGTCTTACGTGTAGATACAACTATATAATAGGCTCTCATTTATGTAGTTCAAATAAGTTTATATTGGAGATCAAAATAGGAGAAAATAATGAATTTTCCTTTCTTTATTATCCAATAATACACAATATACTCCTGAGAGTCCTGAGAGATAAGAGTAGAATCTTTTTCTCTTTTGAATAATTTTGTTTTGATCTTTTTTCCAGGCTACAGCATTTACTCAGAGCAATACCTATTGGTATATTCATAGTCCTTCCCTACTTTGTCAGCCTCAGGATGCATGATGGCATTCTTTATTTATGCTTTTAACAACATTCTATTTAATAGGAAGCCAGTTTTTTCAAACTCACATGCTCTGAAATGATGCTCAATATTTTGAGCAATGAGTTTTTTACAAATTGAACCTACTATATGAAATACAGTCTAACTCATGACATACATCAATACTATGTTATAGATGCTCTATTATTTTTATGACAGAGAAGGCAATAAAAATACAGGGATGGTAAGTATCAATACCAACTTTCCAGATCTAATTCTGGAAACACATTCCTCAACTATGTAGGTTTCTAAAATATCCACTTAATTTCTGTGCTGTTTCCTGACATGATATTGGGAAATGATTCCCCAAATTTGTTGGGTTAATTACAATGTAATTTATGTTTTCCTAAAAATAAATATTGTGGTGGGGTTGGTAGAATCTGAGTTACATCCTCAAATGTTGGGTGCCTCTAATTATTTTTATGTGTTTTATAAAAAAATTAAAGAATTATCTCTCTATTTTCTAGAGTTCATTTGTATTTCTACTGAGATTAGATCTGTGAACTCTTCTTGGAACACAATGTACATTCAACTTCTATTTCTAGTTCTCTTTTTTGTTTACTATTACATTCGAAAGTACCGCATAAACCACAGACAGAAAGCTTCATAGAGGATTGACCAGTACATTTTAGACTTTTAGCAACATGTAGGGAAAAAAAAAAAAGCTTTTCCATATATTATTACCAAGCAGTCTTTATCACACACTTAAAGAAGTATTGCATTTTTTAAATATTATATCCAGTTGTGATTGAGCAGATGGGTACTCAATGTCCAATTATGCACTAGGTATTTTTGGTCCCTGAAATGGCCTTTCTAATCTTTAAGGCAGAACTTTAGCCTGGAGTTGTCTTTAATAATATATTAAGCATTAAATGTATGAGCAAAGCACAAACACATTACTTTTTTTAGATGGCCTGAATTCCATATTCCTATGTACCTGCACTCATTTCTTTTCAAAGAAACTAAATTATTTAAATGTAGAATTTCCTGTTATTTTCTTTGCTGTGTGTGCACTCCCACAGAAAGTACATATCTTGTTGCATCTTACTTTTCATTGGTAATACGTCATTCGTTAATGCTTTTAAACTCTCTTAATCATAGTCTTGTAAGAATTTCTTAAGGTACAATAAATAGGAAAAAACAGTTTACAAAAGTTAAAACTGAAGTAATTATAACAACTTTGCTGATAGTGACATATAGTTAAATATAGATAGCATGAAAAAGTAATTTAAGTAGTATCATGAATCAGTTCAAATTCAATAGGTGACAATTTCAAGAAAGATCCTCCTTTTTTTTCTTCAAGTCATGCTCAATACATAAGAGTTGTTCACTAACACTTCAATTGGATGCATAGACTGACTACTGTGGGGGCTGCCTAGATCAATTGTGTGTAGGTCGATCACTGAGCTCACGTCAATAAAGTAATCAAAGTTGAAATATATTACACTTACAGCTTCTTGTTTCCAGTATTCTAAGAACTAACCATAATCATTAATCCCATCAGCTTTGCCACTTGGAAGACTGACAGAGGAACAGAATTTCAGTAGGAAGTTTTCCTGAGTAGATGAGTTGGTCAGTTGGAGTATGAGACTTACAGGAGTCAGACGAAATTTAATGAATTATCAACCAATGATTCATACTGTAATTTAAATTTATAATGTTGATCTCTCTGAAGAATGCCCAAAACTATGCAACTAGTTACTGAGATTCAAACAAATCAAGGAAAGAGATTACTATTTCCCAAATTCTTCATCTTAAGCTAAACCAAGGGACAAAATTCACTGTTAGTATTTAAAATGGCTATAATGATTTTGTGAAAAGGACCTGAGAGAATCCTGCCTGCAATGATTTCCTACTGCTAGTATTCAGGACTTTGTGCAATCTCCTCTTTCTGATTTGGGAAAGGACTGGAAATTTGCTTCTAAGCCAGAAGAACACAGCAAAGGTGATGGGATCTTACACTTTTTACTAAGTTATGTTATGTCAGAAGTGATGTCTTCTTATTCCCATGATCATTGTATATTCTGCACTGTTTTTGACATATTAGAAATAAATACTTTCTTGCTCTTCTGGAAGAAGCAAATGTCCATGCTATGACCTGTATATGGAGAGGGCCACAGGAAAAAGATCAGAGGGCACCACAGTAAATGCGTGAAGATTTTGCAATTTTGCAAAATGAATTTAGACAATAACCTGAGGAAAGATGGAAGCCACTCTTTCTGATGTAAGCCTCCACATGAGCTGGATGATTGACAAATATATTTTAGACTTTTAACAATATGTAGAAGAAAAGCTTTTCCATATGTCATTACCAATCAATGTTTATCACACACTTAAAGAAGTATAGAATTTTTAAAAATGTTATTTCAAGCCAATACTTGGTACTATACTTCAGAAACCCAGAGAAAATGATTCAGATAATTGTGCCTGGACTCTTAACAAATGGAAAATATGCACTAATAAATTCTATGTTGTTTTATGCCAGATTTGTGGTAATGTTTACATGACATTGGCATTGAACATAATTACAAAACTGAAGGAGTAATTTCTGTGAGTATAGTTAACAAAAAATTCTGATAAAATAATTCTGAGACATTATAAGGAAGTATTCATGAATGATAAGTTTCTCTTAGTGAAGGTTGTCCTTAAAATGAACTATTATTTAACTGAAGAAGCATGCATTACTTAATGCTTAAAAGCATGAGCTACAAGTTCCTGGGATCATATCCCAGCTCTTGTGATCTGAGCAGTCTGTGCAACCTCTCCAAGAATTAGTTGGTTCACTTGAAAAAAAAAAAGTGTGGTAAATATATATTTCTCTTAGAATTGATATGAAGATTGAGTCAATTTCATGTTATATGTATCTGTTAACTCACTGAAATAGATTTTTGGTTTCCCTGTAAAATTGTATTATCAATTGTGTTTTCCTGCCAAAATAATTAGGCTTCCAAAATGAAGCAAATAGCTTTTCTCATTGTACCTAGAATTAATGTCAGGAGTGTCACAGGCAGGGAAAGAATAGAAATTTGCAGATGCCCACAATAGAAAGACAGTTTATTAAATGAAAAGAGCAGAAAGGACTCTGAAAATGATCACAGATTCATACAGATAATTGCAGCAGATTATGGATGTCAGAGAAATGGAGCTCTTCTGGGACTTCATTTTCAGAGAAAATGTGTTACCAATCTGTAAACAAAATTCCATTGAGCAAGTTTTCTTGAAAAAAAGCCATGAGAGAATAAGAAAATTACCTCACAAAGACATGTAAATGGGCAAATGAGGATTAGTAAAGGAATAATAACGCTAATAATAAATTTTAATAAAGTTCTTCAAGACAGAAATAATGAAACATACTAAAGAAAGAAGGAACTTCCATGTTAATTGCAATTACAAAAGTCAACATATGGTGTACAACCAGAGATATGGAAAATTGTGCTCTGTATGTGTAATATGAATGTAATGCATTCTTTTGTCATATATAACAAATTAAAATTTAAAAAAAAATTAAAAATTTAAGATATGAAAACAATTGAAAGAAGAATGGATAAAGAAAATGCCACACACATTCAGAGAGTAAACTTTGAGGACATAGCTAAGTGAAATAAGCCAGAGACATACAAATACTGCATGGTCTTATTATGTACATGTGGAATAATAAATATTGAAATCATAGCAATAGAGAATAGAATGGTGGTTACCGTGAACTAGAGGATGGGGTAAAAGGGGAGATGTTGGTTAAAGGGTAGAAACTTTCATTTATAAGATGAATAAATACTGGAAAACCAACATACAGCCTGGTGACTATAGTCAACAATTTTACTATATACTCGAAATTTGGTGAGAATAAATATCAACTGTTCTCAACACACACACACACACACACACACACACACACTTGCCCATACATACACACATACAGAGGTAACTGTAAGGTGATGAGTTCTGTTTATTAGCTTGATTATTATTTGCAAGAATATAATAAAACATCACAGTGTACATTTTAAATACATACAGTATTTAAAATCATATTTTAATAATTCTGGAGGATGAAAAAGAAAGAATTACAAGAATTCATTCCTCATATAGGCACACAGTGTACAAAATGAGGTCGGAGACCGATTCACTTGTTACTGTCTGGAAAATTATTATTGACATTGACATCTTTGTGAAATCACATCAGTGCTTACACATTAAGCTCAAATAGATTTTGCATTTCTGGTATTTATGAACACTTCAAATAAATAGTGACTCTATATGAATACATCTATATGCAATATTCAATATATATATATATATATATATAATTTTTTAGTTGGATTCTGGAATGGATAGTGGAATTTTTTAATTGGATAATGGAATTTTTCCTGAAATCACTTTCTTCAGGGATTAGTTCATGGTTAATTTCCCTGGGATTTATTTTGTAGGTATAAAAGATTCATTGATTTAAATGGACATGGTCTTTGTTCACTTTTTTGAATAATATATTTGATTAAATAACTTTTTAACGATCATGTTCAATAGGCAAAATGATTGAAAAACTACAATCCTTTGAATCAAGTTTGTTTTTTTATTTTGACTGTAGTCAGTGTAATTAAATAGTACATTGATTAAACAGTTGTAAAAGAATCAATTTTAGTCATCCACAGTGGCACATGCTCTGTATATTAACAACTTAGATGCTGAGGCAGAAGGATCATGAGTTCAAGGTCAACCTCTGCAACTTAGCAAAGCCCTGTCTCAAATTGAAAAAAATAAAATAAATGTTGGGAATATAGCTCAGTGGTAAAGTGCCCCTGGGTTCAATCCCCAATCCCTAGTACTGTAAACAAAAGAAAAAAGGAGAGAGAGAGAGAGAGAGAGAGAGAGAGAGAGAGAGAGAGAGAGAGAAAGAGAATTCAGAATAATTTCAAGTCTCATGGAAAACCAAAAAGTGGGTATGTAAGGAAGCTTCAAAGATTGAAAAATTTAAAGCCTCTTTTATATTGTGATAAATCATAAGAAAATGACTAACAAATATTAGTAAACAAGACCTTTTATTAAGGGTTTGCAAATATCACTCTATTTTTCTCTAATTTAGAAAAATAAATAGAATATAAATATTGCTCAGGTGCAGAGTCAACTAACCATCAATATTTGGAGTCCTAGTGAATAGCCAATGCTTTCAAATACTTTTATGTGTCAGTTAATTAAACAATGGTCAATGTGGTAACATTTATTTATTTTAAAAATGTGGACGACATTTTCATTTTGAATTTTAAAAAGTCACTATGTATAAAACACCATACATTCAATTGGCTTAAATATCTGTGTCAGAAGTTAGAAACAATGATCTGAAATACAGAATGATGGGCAAAATTATATGTATGCCTGTGAGTGTGTGGCTATGTATACAATTTTTTGTTCATATGTATATTTTCTAGTTCTACATTTACCTGTAGAATTCTACCTCCACTGATGCTGTTCGGTCAATGTAGAAGTTGGACAATTCTGCTTTTCAAAATACATGAGTGTTAATATCAAGTCTAATGTTTTCTACTTATCTAAATGTTTAAAAATGATTATGGCCAAAATTTAGTGGATTATGCCACATCTGGTATGAAAATATTTTCTATATGGACACTTACAGCTCATCTTCATATATGAAATAGGAATAGGGCAACTGTGGCACTTTGCACTTATATATAGGTGTGTGCGTGTGGGTGTCTATCTTGTGTGTATAGTATAATTTCCAATTAACACTGACTCCTCTTTTTAAGAACTGTGGATTTGGTTTTTATTAGTGTTCCATTTAATTTAACTAGAAAAATACAAGTTGATCCCTTTGATTAAGAAAGGTCTCTGAATATCTTGTTATTATTCCTGAAGATTACTACTTTCTGTTGAACATTTATGACATTTTATGCACAATTATTAAACATTTTGCCTATGAAAGGAAGAGTTGAATTAACTATGGAGGGAGATAATAAATATCAGATAGTGGCTCACCCATTTGTATAAACTAAAGGCAGAAGGTAATGTAGCATCTGTACATTTTTCTACATTTAGCATGAAAGTTGGATTACCATCTCACTAGGAATAAAAGAAAAAGATTTAGAAATTACATACTAAGTATAGCACATTAAATTTAAGAGTGAGAAAGATTGGCTTCCTTAAGATGTGGTATTAACATAATTCCCACACTATATATTGATGGTTCCTTTAACAGTACAAGAATAATATCAAATCAATTAGTTTTGCATAAAAATGTAGAAAACCATGCTGGGAATATATATTAATAAAAAGTAATATCAATACTTTTAGCTTCTTAAAAATTTAAATGAGATTAATTTTTTAGTTTTATATGGAAGTCAGTTATCTTTCCTATTAACGTGATAATTCATTCAACAAATATTTTTGTATAAGTAGAATTTTTTTAGTTTATTCAGTAAGTTCCATATGTAACCATATTACCAACCTTTTCAGTCTAATAAATATTTTTTTTTAATATCTACATGATTGATCCACAGTAAACTGATAAAATGCATGGCTAACCATATAATATCATTAAAAACACAAAATATTTTATTGAGATTATATGCTTATAAATTATTGGCATATTATTAGTAGTTATAATATTATCTTTAGATTTAATAACAATTGTTATTTTTTCTTACAATTTCTAATTGATTTAAAGAGCTTTACAGTGTTTTTTTCCTGTATATAAGTTCATGTGTTTATATAAACATGATATACTGCTATTTTATGTACTTGTAAATGATAATATATAAATTCACATGTATATACATATATAATTATTTATTCATAAACTACTATAAATGCAAATATGTATGTGTGCATTGTGTACTGGACACTAATGATTATAAAGTTCTACTTGAAATCATGATGGCTTTATTTTCATTGATTATGAGGTGTCTGCAACAATTACTAACAAGAGAAAATCCATAGAAGATGTGGAAATATCAATATGCTCCTGAGTTACTAATAATGAAAATGTATATTCAAGGTACATTGAGTTTTCATAAATTATTTCTTAGATCTCAGAGTGAACAAAATTGAACAAAATCAGTTCAGGTTGATTAGATAGAGATATGTCAAATGAGAAATTTATAAGTCTCAAGACTCACAATGTCATACACTGCAGTTTGCAGCAATATATATATATATATATATATATATATATACATACATATGTATATATGTATATATATACATATGTATATATGTATATATATACACACACATATAACATACATAAACATAAATACATATATATGTTAATTCATTATAGAAAATAGTAAATTTTCCTGAATCATTTTTTCCTTCTCCTTAACTGCCATGAAGTTGAACTGTCAATATGATATACTCAAAGAAACTAAAAGGGACCCTCAAGACAATATTTGGATGATTCAAGCAATGACAAGAAAGAAGACTCTTTGCTGATTAAAGAGGAGAGAAGTAATAAGATTAGTATGTTCAAACTGGAAATCAATGACTCTCCAGTTTGATTTCTTCCTTTTGTGAGTCAAAAACTAGCAGTCAGTGTGGTAGTAAATTTGTGTTCCCAAATGGAAAGCTAGAAATGTTTCATTCCTCCATTTATAGAGGTATCTCTCATTTTAAAACTAACTTGTTAAAAGACATATAACAGTAACAATTTAATCATTTTAGTTATTAATTCCCTGATATTTCTTACCTCTGATTTTGTTGTGATGACTATTTTCAAAATTCTTATGTATACACACATATATTCAGTTATGAGATAATATTAATAAGAATATTTATTTAAAATAAATTAAGACACATGAATTAGAATATGTTAAAATACAGCAATCAGACTTATTAACTGTACATTTGCATTTTTTATTACAATACATACACTCACAATTCAAAAATTTCATTGGAATTTGGATTCAGCTGCTAAAAATGTAATTTTAAAATGTCTACTTTGTAAACATTCATATTAAAAGGTCATTAGAAAATCACTTTGAACTGTTTAGAAACTCTTTCCTCGACTAAATTACTCTTACCTTTCTTATTTTCCTGTTGAAATTTTTCATTAGTGTAAAATACTTTTATAGAAAACTCAGCATGAATAGAGTTGTTTTCTTTCTTGTGCATTTGCTCCCTTACATAGGTGACATGGTTTCTTCCAAAGTTTGTTTTAAATTAGATCACCTTAAGGCAAAATGCTGAATGTACACAGGATGCTGTCTTTGTTCAGATATGTATTGATTCCATTACCTAAGGGAATACAGAAAATAGAGAGTGAAAAACAGTTCTCATTTAACAGTACAAATTTAGACTTACAATACTTCCAAGAAAGAATATGTATAGAAATTTAATATTTGCAATATAAAATTTGGGAAGAATTCTGAACCCCAACTTTTTATTGTAAATTGCAAGAAAATCAGGATAAAAACAATTACTAGATACTACCATGAGCCCAATAATGGAAAAAAAATGAGGGTACAATGTGTATGCTGTATTTTATCCCTTTTTCGTGGTAGACTTTCATTAGCATTTTGACTTTTCTTTTTCAAATGCTTGTTTACTTCGAATTGTTAAGTAGTGTGCCTTTTTCTCTTAGAAGCTCTGTGGCTATAGTAACTAAAAATTTGCTTGAATTAACTGAATTTTCTTAGTTTTAAAGAACATTTAATATACTTTATTCTTAATATTTTTTGCCTTGCAGGTTACCAAACTTGAGTTATAAACAAGTTTTCTGTTTTATGTACATATGTGCATATGTACCACCCATAATATTATGATATGGGTGAACCATTGCTTTTTTTTTTTCCTCAAACTCAGCATTTCATGAAATTATGACCAAATAAAACTTTATCTTCAAGAATTGGTATCCAATATGTATTTTCACATTCCCAAATACTTCCTCCCAAAATATCAGGATATCCAATTGTTTGGTGGTGATCATGGCAGGACAAACTCCCTTGTAGGTCCATCAAGAAACTATAAGACTGAAAGAAAGGAGACCCTAGAGATAATGAGAATTTCAATTGCTTATTTTCAAGTTGAAATTCTTCCTTCATGTTTAATGGCAAAGAATTTAGGGATTGTCTATGTGATTGGCACGATGTTAACATATGTATAAGAAAAAATTAACTCTATATGTAAACCTCTCTGTATCCACACATAAGCCAGTCTAATTAGGGCAAAGAGTCAAGTCTGATTGAAAGTCATAGATAAGTGAATAAGAATATCAAATTCCCTGTGTTTGAGACTTCTAGCATGAAAGTGACATTTCATCCAACAATAACAAATATCAGCACAGCAAACACTTGTACCATGAACAAAGATGTCTTTGTGGATAAATGAATGGGTAATTATTATTATGTCTAGTTCGTTAAGTTACCCTGTGTTTCTTGGCCCTGCTTTAATTTCCAGGAAATAATTATTAGGAAATTAAGAGTCAGATGATTGGAGGCACTTAAAAAAAAAACTTTTTAAATTGTCAATAGAACTTTGTTTTCCTTATTTATATGTGGTGATGAGGATCAATGCAAAGACTCACATGTGCTAGGCAAGTGCTCTACCACTGAACTACAACCCCAGCTCTGGAGGCACTTTTTATATACTTAATTTTATTGTTTTACTTTTAATCATTCTATTTCACAATATAATTATTTGTCTAAAATACCTTCTAATTACTTGGGCATATATTGATAAATTATTAATGTATTCTCTCTGAAACACTCAAGGTAATATTACACTTAATGTTAAAAGAAAATAAGGCTACTGAAAAGAGAACTTTTCTCCCTAAGAATGGACATATTAATCACTGCAAGAATGAAAGTCATAAGGGAGGAAAGAGTGGTTTAGAAACCAAAATGGGAGATGACAGGAAATCATTGGAAAAATCAATATGCTTAAATGATGAAAGATCAAAGCATCATCCTTCTAGGAAATGTACAAATATTAAATAGAGTGGCTTAGTTTCAAAAAAGCAGTATTTTTCTCCTCTGGAGGCAAAATATGGGTTCAGGATATGAAACATGATAATAGGAGAATTCAGATAAAATTGAGTAATTTTCACAGTGGAAGCAATACTGAGTTCCAGGAAAGGAGAAAAATTGTGATGGATTACAACATTCCATTTCTGATAACAGTGTATTTCTTATAAAATCTGTGTATTCACATGTGTTTGTGCCTATGTGTTTGCCTATGTATGTAGATGTTTACATAAGAGAAAGATACTATCCTGTTTTTTAAAAATTTAAAATTTACATGTCTATATTCTAAACCCACAATACTAATTTTAGTACTTTCCAAAGATAAATTAATAAAGACTTTCACAAAGAGACTTTGTGCAATTCCCTTCATAATAACTTACTTATAATCATCTTAAACTATAAGCAACCCAATCTCCCACCAACACACAACAACGTGGATAATCCAACATTTACATATTAATTCCTAATAAAAATAATTAGCTTTGTACACTTTAAATTAAGTTATATCATTGTATACATAATTTATCTGCAGAAAGAACTGTAAATGAGTGTTAAACTCTAGCTAGTAATATAAATGCTAAGGCATTTTGTATTTTTTTGGTTTCTTCAGAGACACAGACCAATATGAAACATAGACTAATAAAGAAGTAGATATACAGATATATCAGGAAAATTAGTAGGGGAATTGGCTTATGCAATTATGGCAGCTAGAAGTCCTATAACAGGCCATCTGCAGGGTAGAGACCCCATATTCGCTCCTGTTGGTTTGGCCTGAGTCTGACAGCCTCAGAACCATTCAGAAGCCAATGGTGTAACTTTTTGTCTAAACCGAAAGCCTGAGAATGGGGTGTATTGTTCTTTCAGCAGCCCTAGTGCACTCAGCCTTGTGTGCTTATCTCTGAAAACACACTCCAAGAAACACCTAATCATCAACTTTCTAGGGATTTATTAATCTAACCTAATTGACACCTAAAATTAATTTTCACAGTTATACAGTTGTCTGAAATTTTCATTGAAGTCAATCAAATGAAAGATATAACGATGGGTGGTTAGTGAGATGCATATGTATGAATGAAACAAATATAACAAAAACATTAATAAATACATTCATCAAGGGAATATGCCTAGGCATTAACAAAAGTATTACAAAGTTTAAATAAGTTTTAAAAATATTAATGATAAAATATTGGGGAAAATAAAAAGATAACAAAAAAGTAAGACTTTTACTATGTCCACATTGATATATATTTCTAGATGTATGTACATCATACATATACTTGTTAGACTAAGTGAAATAGAATTCAAAGAGTATACTGTATGATATCATAATGAAAATTAAGAAAGAAAAATTATTGTACATAAATATTAATCATAAAGGTGGTTGCTTATGAGTGCTAGTGGTGGTATGGTAAAGAGCAGGAATGCCCTTCAGAGGTGGGGGTTTCTGGATATATAAAATACCACCATTTCTACTTTTAAATTTAAATTTTAAATATTTTTTTAAATGAAATAAAAACAATTTTCTATTTAAAAAGCTCTGAGATCTTCTATTTGCCATGTAATTTTAATGTAGAAAATATTAAAGAATGTTCATCATAAGCATAATTCCAGCTAGATGCACAGAGATACAGGAAAGAATAAAAGTAAATGAGTAAGTAATATAAAGTTGAATATGAATAAAACAATTTGATAATCTTCCATTGTGTTTAAAATGCATATCAATTTAAAAATAAATTATTAATATTGCACACTGAAAAGAAATATGTAAATTGATGTAAAGTTCTTTAAAGTCACTGAATTGTAGGAATGTTATAAAAGTAATATATTAACATTAGATAGCTTTATTTATCAAAAATTTATTTTGTTATCTACAAAAAACTTAAGAAAAATAAAATGTGCATAATTATTAAGCTATTAGAGATAATAGGTTTATTTTACAAATAAGTAAACAAGGAGATATAAAGTAATAAAAATAGTAAACATTAGATGAATATTAAAAAGCAGAAGGGTATCAAATTAAAAAGCTTCTGCACAGCAAAGGAAACAAGAGGGTGAAGAGAAAGCCTACAGAATGTTTATAGAAGTACAGTTCAAAGTAATCAAATTATGGAGCCAAACTAAGTGCCCTTGAACAAGTGAACGGGATATATATATATATATATATATATATATATATATATATATATATATATGTATATATATGGCATTTATACACAATAAAGTATTATTCAGACATAAAGAAGAATATAATTATGGCATTAGCTGGTAAATGGATGAAACTGGAGATTATCATGCTAAGTGAAATAAGCCAGTCTCTCAAAGTCAAAGGTCAAAGATTTTCTCTGATATGCAGAAGCTCATCCAAAATAATGAGGAGGAAAGATTAAAAACAAACAAACAGAGAGAGAGAAAAAAAGGAAAAAGAGAGGGAGAAGGAATTTAATCAAATTAGAAGAAATATAAGTAGAGTGGATGAAAGAGATTGAGGAGGAAAAAGGGGAGACTGGAAAATGGAAGAACAGTGCAATAAATCTGGTCCAACTGTGTGTGCATGGGTGTAGCACTGTGGGCCCCCAAGTTGGGCAGTGGATGTTTCAACAGGACACTAATTAAATTTAAAAAAAAGCAGTAAACTGTAAAGGATTAAAGAGGAGTCTATGAAGTGAAGGGATGGGGGGTGTTCTGGGGACTGAAATGCAGCAGGTTATGTTCCATGCTTTTGTGATAATGTCAGGGTGCATTCTCATGTTGTATGTAAGTAAAAAGAAAAACATTTTAAGAAATTATAAATATTAAACTTTAGGTAATAAAATATAAATGCTTGAGTGTTTAAGGATGAGTCATATTGGTATATACAAACTTTTTTGATGCATCTAAAAACAAAATTAATTTGTGGCAGAATAGACAAGTGTATAATGGGTTAGAAGCTAATAAAAGCAACATGAGAAAACTTTAGAAACTGTCCTTAAGGTCACATGTCAATAATTACATAAAATCATATTAATTAATTAAAAAGTAAAATTTGTAATACTGTGTTTGAAAGGAAAAAAAATTGTGCTTCTAATGAACAAACCACTTGAAATAAAAAGATATAAAAGAAAATAAATGATGTAAAGGTATAGAAATACTAGCCCAAATGAAGCTCAAATAGGTATAATAATATCAGACAAAATAGAATTTATGGCAATTCTAATAAGGTGAATAAGCATATCTCAAAATGACATAAAAGTGATTAAACCATGTATATTAAATAATATATTCATATGGTCCTAATAACATAACCTCTGAAAACAAAAAGCCAAATGGGCAGAAACTTGAAAGTAAAATAAGCAATTTCAGAATAATGAAAATGCTAACCTATTTCTTAAATGACAAAAGAAATCTGTAAGAATAAAGAAAAGTTTATTATGAATGACATTTAATATCAAATTTTTATATTCAAAACACAAAAAAGCAACAAATAAAACACACTAATTCTTTTTAAGATCTATGTAATATTAATCAAAATAAAAGTATGGTGGTAAATTAAGCAAGAATATGTGGCTTACCAATATCAAATTAAGACTGACATCATGAAAATAAAATATAATTAAATAATATCCATACTTGAAAATCAAGTAGAATGCACATTTCCATGTATTAAAATATTTACAAAGCAATGATGACAGAATATTCTGAACTCAAGGAACATTAAAATATGGAATTTATAATATGATTATTCAGGAAAACCCATATTCATACAAAAATTATAATTATAAATGAATTTATAAAAAACAAAACTAATAATAATATCTATATCAGGATGGAAGCAGAAGATAGGCCCAAAGGACTTTTTGTATTTTAAAACAAGACTATGAGCAACTTTGTTATTTTAAGACAGGGCCTCAGGCTAAAAGGTCCTAGGAGAAAACTGTCTATTAATGAAGCACAACTGTTTATACTTAACTTGGAGAGAATCAACCTTCCCTTCAGTTGTGGTGACTTTAATTTTTTTTCTGTTCCTAATTTATTGTCCTGGCAACACCTTGCTGAAGCATGCCCAATCTTTTTTTTCTCATTTGTCAACTTGAAACTTAGAAGTGTCTTTTTTCCCAGGTTTAGAACAATTCCTGTCACATCATTGCATGGTTAACAATCCTGGACATAGATTCATAGAAGCTCACAATGTCCTTTTTCCTCTAGTGAGAGTTGGAACAATATTGACTAAAATAAACACAAAAGAAGTTTGAAGATCCAGAATGCCCACACATGCATGTTACATAATACAATAATGGTAGCAAACACTTTCATACCCTTGACCAGAAAGCCATCTGCACAGGGAATGCTCAACTATTCAACCCTCAGAATAGGTCTACTAGATGGGTAGACTATAAACCCCATTTATATATGAGGGCACTAAGTAGGAATTGCTGGGTGATGTTCCCTGGTAAGAGGGCTAATCAATACTACATTGAACCAGGGTGATCTAGGTTAAAACCACACTCTTAGCTGTTCTATACTGCTTCTTACCTATGTAGAACACACAAATTTACACAAACATATACCTAGGTTCTTTGTCATTGCCTGGCACCTAACTTATTTTTTTCTGAAAAAAAAAAAAGTGTCAAGAGGTCTGTTAGTCTCTTAGTTAGCTAATCATATGTAATCTAATTTAGATTTCAGACATTATTCCAAATTCTTGCATTTATTGACGAATGTAAATCCACTAACATTTGTGTTATTTTCTACAAATCACAGCAGAGGAATTTGAAGTCTGGAGAATTTGTAGAGTCATAAAGCATAGCTGTGATTCTAAGCCAAGTATAGTTGCTAAAATGTCTACATGCTTACCCAGTACAAAATTATGATTTTATAAATATGATGTAAGGTGCACAAAGAAGTCCATAACAGATAATCAGAATGGAGGTAGTATTTTAACTTTATGGAATCCATGTTCAGAGAGAATGTAAGGGTGACATATTTCCTTTTATACGTTTTCGTGAATGAGAAAATACTGGCTTATATTTACAGAAACAGCAGACATTCATTTCTAATTATCTCTGAGCTCACAAAATTGCATTATGCTTCATCAGTAAGGAGGTAGTCGCACTCTCATGTTTGAACCTGATCAGGCTTGAAAAGCCAAATTTTCTGATTTCTTAATAGGCATCACCGGATGGTTTATAAATTCAATCTATTATAATGAGTTCACTGAGGAAAATTATGTTGCTTAATATTATCTAACCTGAATGAAGAGTTCATCAACAGAGTTATTTTGCAAATCAACTATGTATGCTATGTTTTACATAATCATGCAAATTACTGTTTTATCTATCAATTCTATGCAATGAATGATATTTAAAATAACTCAGCACTTGTTGTCAAGGTTTAAATTACAAGGGCATGTAGCAGCTGTCTTATGATAATGAGAAAAAAAGCCCACAAGGTATCAGGCATACTTAGAAACCATATATAAACCAAAGAGTTCATTCTCTCTTTAAGATAAAATTAATATCATAAGCTGCAATGAGGAATAAATACTTATACTTGAACCCAGAGCTTGATGTGGGAAGACATTGATTACATTCTCAGAAAACATGATTGGATATTAAAACCATGCTTATTATGTTAAAAAATGTAGTTCTGAACTCTGGAAATTTATAGAAGTATATATATACTAGACTGAAGTATAATATCACTCTGTGCTGTCATAGATATACATATATATGTATATATATATATATATATATATATATACACACACACACATATATACATATACATACACTTATATGTACACACACATGCAAGTGTCAAATATATAGTTTCACGTTATATTTTGTATAAAGATATTTTATTCAACTATATATATATGCATATATAGATATATACATATTATATTGTTGGTTCTCAGTGCTCCACAATAAGGTTATGACATAGGACATCATTTAAATGATTTTTATATCCTTCTAATTTTAGGATTCTTTAACCACACAAACATAAGTTTATTTGCATAATTGACTATCCAATATTTACACAGGTGTTTAATTTTCTAAACAGCACAGGTTTTGGCTACCCAAACAAACAAAATTATTTTCCATCCATACAATTTCCAAAATAAGCCCATCTAGAAGAATATAACAGTCTCATACATGGAGCCAACATTTTGAAGAGATAGAGTGGAGAAATGCACATAGAGGAAAACACAAAGGTGCAGTCTGTAAATGGGGAAAGCCTCATGCTTGTGTATATGTGGGTAATGATATATTATATTGACCTTACCATGCATAAGCCTTGCTATTTTTCAACACAACATTTTAATAATGACATAATTATATATTTGCCTCATTATGGAATCTGAGTTAATGCTGTATTCACAACACATATTTTTAATTCAGTAATGACAAGAATAGAATTCTATGCTCTGTTAGTGTTCCTTAGAAAATTGAAGCTCTACTTGGTAAATAGTACTTAAATATTTGTTGATTAAATTGAACCTCAGGCTCACCAGAAAGGAGAGAGGCACGCTTTGAGGTAAATATTTGGACAAACTTTCGCATATTACTTAGACTTTTACCTGACAAATTTCTTCCTCATTTGATCTTTTTTTATTTCTTACTGTTATCATCAACTTATTGTTTCACTGTCAAAGGTGTCAGGAAAATTCATCTTTAGAATATAATTGCACACTTATTGTGTGCAATAATTGTCTTGGATTCTTTTATGAGCAGCTCCAGGAAAAAAAAAATAAGCCAAATAAATATAATGTTATTATTTCTTCCCTTATTTCCTTCATGAAAATGGAAAGATAAGAAAAACACAGTATACAACCAATCGCCACCTAAATATCTGTTTTTTATACACACACACACACACACACATATACATACTTTCATTTTTAGAGGTATATTGTATTTCTTTAGAATGTAGTTTCCTAGAAGGCAGGATTGGTGTTAGTAGGTCATTGAACACTATGATAACTACATTTCATCATTGAAATACATCTTGAAAATTGTGAATTTACAATATATCCTGAGCAGAGCAAACTATATGCCAGATAGCTCAATAGTTTTCACTTAGTCTGATTTAGATTAACATTATATATATATATATATATATAGAGAGAGAGAGAGAGAGAGAGAGAGAGAGAGAAAGAGAGAGAGAGAGAGGGAGGGAGAGAGAGAGAAAGAGAGAGATATGAAGGGACTGATAACATACACAGTCCATTTTTTGAAAAAGACATCAATTTAGAAGTATTGAATTTCATATCTGTGTCCCTTTTGTGCTGTTGATTAATAGGCAAATAGGTACCCCACAGAGGCATAAATTTAACCTGTGGAGCAGCTCTCTGTAAGCTGGTAAACACTGCCTTGCTTTGTCCATACCAGAGAATTAATTGATCAAATCCTCATGACTCCACAACAGATTAACATGAATTTGAAATTAAATAGAAAGATTAATGTTTGTATCTACTATAATTAATATATAATTTTTTAATGACAGTATAATTTTGATTCAAGAGAATAGACTGCAATACTGAAATTTTTAAATTTTTTCCTGTTCTTTGTTTTCCCCATTTCTGGAAGAAAGGGTAATGTATGAACTTGCTCTTCACTTTTCTTCTCATGGAAACTTAATATCCTTGGCCTTTGAGGGGCAGGAGGAGTCACTGTGTGACTAAGAGAAGCTATTTTTAAGTGAAAAAGTAATTGAATTGTATAATAAATAAAACTTTTTATTTTTCTCTAAATGTTTATTTCTCAAGAATACATTGGCTCTATTTGTTTTATGTTAGACAAATTTAATCACAGACTTTCTCTCTCAATCATATGCACACACACACATTCACATATACCCTCATACTCGTAAAAGTCTGTTATTAAAAATAATATTTACATTTTCCCTGAAATTAGAGTAGGTTATTTTTCTTTTAATTAATGTCTATGTCCTTCAGTTTCCTTCTTTAATTTTACAATTCCTTTTTTTCATGATAAATTTAAAATGGGTGCAAAGAATTTTTTGTAAATTTTGTTATAATTCTAATTTATACTTACCCATTCTCCCTATTGCTTATCCTCATACAGAAGAATTGCTCTTCATCAGATTTTTCTAACATACTTTCTTCTTATGAAACCATATTGAACTACATCATAAAGTAGTTTCAAAAGAAACAATGAAAAAAATGCTCTAAATATGATGTGCCTGCTAAGGTAGTATGAAGGGTTTGAATGGTAAGAAAATTCAGAATTTTAAAATGTGGATAGCAGAATCAAATTTTAGTAAATTTAGAAAAAAAAAATCTACTGCATTGAAAAAGTTGGTCCACAGGTTACAGAACAAACTTATAACATATGTAATAAGTATTTGAAAGCAAAAAACAAACAAACGAAAAAGTGGTATCAGAAATCTTTTTTGTTTGAAAATTCTGTACTCTTTAGGAGAATCTAATAGAAGTTTCAAGGTGATTCTTAACTTCAGTGTCCCAGATAGATCATCCACAGGCTACAGAGAACCCGACAGCAACATGTAAGATCTTGTACCATGAAGAGGCTTAAGAAGGCCCAAATGTTGTACAGGCCATAAGTCATCAAGCATGAGATTTTGGAAATGGCAAAGAAAAATGAATCATGATGACTTTGGTGAGCTTATTAACTTCAGTATTACAAAATCAGTTAACACCATTGTATTTTAAATTCTCCAGACTTAGAATTCATTCAATCTAACTGTGCCATTTAATTCTGCTGGGTACTTGAGGAAAAAGTTCCTTTTTTTTTTTTTCTGTACCAGAGATTGAACCCAGGGATGTTTACCCACTGAGCCACATCTTCAACCCTTTTTTATTTTTCATTTTGAGACAGGGTCTCAATAAGTTGCTAAGAGCCTTGCTACACTGCTGAGACTGGCTTTGAACTTGTAATTCTCCTGCCTCATCCTTAGGAGCAGCTGAGATTACAGGCATGCACCATGCACCTGGCTCCAATAAATTTTATAATAATATTTTTTTAAGTATAGAAACATTGCATTTTAATTGTATGGTTATTGATTATGTATTAACACTAAAGACTGTGACCTTTGAAGGGAAAGGAGAGTGACAAGAATGTCAAGCAAAGGATGAGCCCAGGTATAACTATGACCAGTTCAAGGTTGACCCTGGAGGGACCAAAATAGGAATATGAGAGAAGACTTTGAAATCAGTTCAGAGAAGTCCCAGAATACTCAGCAGAGTCACTCCAATTTCATATAATGTATAACACAGAGCTCTATACCTAGTAATGGACGCCCACTAAAAATATACTTTTTATGGACTAGAAAAGTATTTAAACTTATTAATTCTATTTGTGAAAAGTGTACATTGTTTAGGTGGTAGCACTGATTCATGATCCAGAATACTTTGGTAATGATAATGAACTTTAAATATTTTAATATCTTGCAATTTCTTATGATTAGTTTCATTCATTTGGATAAGACTGGATAGTACTTGGAATGAAATCTGTTTCCAAGAAGCAAAGCAAAGCTGATTGACCTTTAATGCAATTAAACCTATGAATTTGCCTCATTAGTCTCATATTTAAGCTAAATGAGTTGGTATATTTATTTAGCATAATTGCCCTGTAGTCTAAATTTTAATGTAAAGTAGGAGCAGTCAACTTTACAAGATTTCTTATAGTAAATTCCCAGCAAAAAATCATTTTATTTTTAAGGTTATACATTTTACTTGTATATATTTTTTCATCTAAAACATTTAAAAAACCTTCATTACATATAACAGAACTATGAAACGTCTAAATAGTTATATTTTTATTTTTAATAAACCGAATACTTTATATCAAATATCAATCATAAATACATCTCAAGTACCTTATATGTTCTTTTTTGAGCCAATAGAATCAGCTACAGATGAGCCATGAATTTCTGTAAGTCAGTGATATTCCTGATGTGTTGGTTAAATCATAAGTCATGTAATTAAACAATGTGATAAATAGGAATTATCGCAGAGTAAAATTGGAAATAAGTAGATAGTAAGTGCAATATTAATGTCATGCTGAAACTGAACAATAATATTCAAAAACTGAAAGCACAATAAAAAAATAGCTCCCACATATTGCTTAGAAACAACATTCTTAGCAATGTATCAGAATCTTTTCCTACAAATAACATCCACTGAGAATTGTGTTGATTTCCATTTTAAAAGGTAAGCAAAGGGTCATAGGAATGTAAAGTAGCATCAGAGTTCTCACCCAAAAAAATAAATGTCAGAATCAAAATCCACATGCAGACTTGATGAATCCCAATCAAAATTCTTACAATTTTGATGTTTTGTCAGAATTCAAGATCTATCCTTTACATCACTATAATGAATAAAAACAAAAGTGAAACATTTTACCAGGAAAAAGAATTTTTTTAAATCTACAAAGAGCAGAAGTTCAGACAGGAGACACATATACCTTGGGGCTAAGGTTTCTCATCTGATTCTCAAAAAATTACTTCTGCATTTTTATTTGATATATTTTGATTATATGCAATAGTTCAGTTGTGAAAAGAATGAAGATACTGACTTCACACTAAGGGCAAAATCATAGGTGAGTTTTACAATATTTTCTAATTCAAAGTAGGGATAATTACAGTGGCTTACTCAAAGGTTTTGTGAGAATTAAATAAAATAATATGCAGAGTGCCCACAAAGTGCCTGCTACAATGTTATTGCTCAATAAGTGAATCATTTCATTATTAATATAAGCATTATTTTTGTAACTATTACATTGCACTCCAAAATACTATATTTTTATCACAATAGTGAAATATCAATCTTTATCAGTCAATTAATTTTTGCCTTATTAATTGAGGTGCAAATTTTTACCTTTTCTCACTTCCAGGGCACTTAATTTTGAAAAAAAAAAATGTTCTAAGAAAATATCTAGATGGTGATTCATTAATGATAATACAAAATGTTTTGGAAATTTTCAGGCATAAAAATTATGATTACATTATAATGTGGGTGAGTATGATATATATTTTAAATTTGCTTTCTCATTTCACAGCAACATCAAGTCAGATCAAAACTATTTCTTTGATTCTATTTGTCTATTTTCAAGAGAGAATGAAAAACTGAAAACCAAAACAAATTAAAAAGCACTGGAGTACTTTGACTCAGCCATAACCATAAAGGAAGGAGTTTAGATTTGGTTAAGTGCAGAAGAAATAAAATTTACTCATAATTACAATGCACTATTACAAACACATTTTTATGGTTAAAATCCATTTGCAATATGTGTGTTGTGTGTTTGTTTCGATTTTCCTAAGAGTTTGAAGCCAAGGTCTATTTTCAACATTTGGTAAGTTTCCCTTAGCTGATCTTTAAAGAAGGTTAGACAGCACCCTGGATGTTCCTAGTCCAGAGGCAGGTGCCAGAGCTCAGGCAAAAGTTAAGCCAACACAAACACAGAATTATAAACTTTATAACTCTTAAGTGTTACAAGTGTCAAGTGTTAAATGGGAATACTACAGTTATAAAAAGCCAAAAATAAAAAAAAGTAATAGAAGGTGCTTCCTGAACCATGTTGTAGGAAGTTCGGAGTGATGCAAGAACACACTGGTTTGTTCCTTATGAGATAAAAATGGAGAATTGTTACATTTACCTTATCTGTTAGATATTTTATTAAATGGCTTCAGATAACTCCTTCAGTCAAGATTTCTCCACTGTGACATGATTGACATTTTCCCCTCAGCATTTCATTTCTTATATTGATAAATACTATACCATTTTAGAGTTGCACAAACTTTTTCTTGTTTCATTCATCAGTTGGACATTTGGGTTGTTTCTACTTTTTGGCTTATATGAATAATGCTGCTTTGAACATCTGTGCATATTTATTTTTCGTGGACATCTGTTTTTGTTCTTCTTGGATATTACTTAGGAGGGAAATCGCTCTATTATATGGTAACTGTAAAGCACAAAGAACAAAGATAGAATCAAAGAATTGGACTTTATAGAAATAAAAAAAAATACTTAAAATTTTTAAAAGATACACCATAGATAGAATAAAAAGAACCCGTGCAACAGAATAAAATGCTCGCAAATCACATACCTTAGAGAAGTCTTCAAACTAGAATTATTTTCAATTCAATAATAAAAACTTGTTATTGATATTATAGGCTGGATACTCTATTGTCTTGGGGTCTGGCTTGTGCATTGTAGGATGTTGAGCATCATTCTTTACCACTAGCCACAAGATACCAATATACTCAGTTCTGAGACCATAAATGTTCTCTTGAAGCAGCCCTCCCATGTCTCCACTTCTGCATCAATGACTAAAATAATCAAAAACATAACTTAGAGTAGTTGAGCCCAACTTATTTTGCTCAAATGAGAATGGGCTGTTTCTCCCATTGGTCCAGCAGCCCAACTGTCAAGCTTGGAGATACTAAGATTCTCCTGCACTTTTTCATTCTTGCAAGATTTTACAAGGTGCTTTTACATCAAGCATCATGTTCACACCTGAGGCAGGGGAGAAACTGGGGTATATTGCCGAGGTTCCTACTGCATTTTACCAGGAAAATCTGTGTTTCCCCCTATACCTATAACTGCAGCCTGCTTCCATTAATTCCTCGTGGATGAGCAATGCGTCACAGCCACTGCTAGTTGCTATGGATGCTGAGTCTAACTCCCATGCCTTTGTTTATGGTAGCTGGAGAAAAGGAAAAAGGGCTCTGAGAGTTGATGTCAGCCAAGAAAGGCCTTCTTTAGCTCCAAACCTAGAATAAGTGAAAATAAAACTCCTTTATAAGGTATGAGGTTATACAGGAACATGACATAATATTAATTTGTCATGTTCATTACCATTGTCATTATTTTTATTATTGTATTATTTTATTTTGAAGTTATTTCCAGATTTGTATCTATTTTTATCAATTTCTTCCATGGAAAATATGTTTGTTTTCAGTTATGAAATGCTTTTTAAAAAATGATTGCATTCTTCCTTCCAAATCTGCTGTGTAAATGACATGTTTTTAAAGTATCTAGCTTTAATTGTGATACTGTAACAAGTCAGCAGATAGTTGACATTTGAATCTGTAGTTACATATTTTATAAACTCATAAAACTACTTCTTGTCCTGTGGTTCCTCATCCTGATGGTATCCTTCAATGACAGCCACCTAATGAAATGTTGTCTTTTGATATCTTGAATCTCCACCACTATTTGGCTTTTTCCCCCACCTATTCTAGGCTTATTATTTTGAATTTATTAGGTATACACATTATACATCTCTCTCATTACCAGTATTTTAAGCACTTGCATGAGAAAATGACTTCTCATACATTCAATTCTATGACATAGCTGAACATTATTTGTAGAATACACAAAAATAGAAAAAAGCAGTGGAGCACTGTGGCATATGCCTTTTATCCCAGATACTCAGAGGGCTGAAGCAGGAGTATTGCAAATTTGAGGACAACCTGGGCTACTTAGTAAGACCCTCTCTAAAAATTGACAAATAGAAAGGGCTGGGAAGCTTAGTGGGTGGGCATCCTGGGTTTAATCCTAGTACTCAAATGAATAAATGAATAAATAAAATGAATGAGCATAAAAAATATGCTTGGCTGATATTCTTAGTAGGAATCTTTTTTTATCTTTTTTTGAAAAATAATTCTTCCTTCAAGAACAGCAAAGCAGCACCACTATGTTAAATTCTAGTGGCAAAATTAAAATCACAATATCAAAATTACTTCATGAAGCATAGAATCATAAAAGAAGACCAAATGCAGAAAAATAATGAAAAGAGTTTCAGGTGGCTGGAGAAATTGCTGAAATCTGTTAGTGTCTTCTAAAGACAAAAGAACATCAGCAAATAGCAAAACACCAAAAACATCACCCCTCCCCAGAATAAAACCCTTTTGTCAGACAAGGCAGCCGCTTAGAATGGATATGAAAGATTAATGCTTCCACCAGCCCTGCCAGAATTTTCCCTTCTACACTAAATAGAGCAATGGAAAAAGAGTGAGCAATAAACCAATTAAAGGAACCCAGTGAGATGTAATGAAAACATTCCTGATTTGTTTTCTTTTATTCTCTCTCTCTCTCTCTCTCTCTCTCTCTCTCTCTCTCTCTCTCTCTCTCCCCCCCCCCCCCTTTCTTTTAGCAAAGACAAAGGTTTCCTTTCAGGTGTGTAGCACTGGGTGTCCAACTATTAGGTTTGGCTCACAAACTCTGGCACTGATTTGAGGAACAGAAATTGTCTCTGCTGGAATCAAAGTGTTGACACAGAGACATTTTGTACAAATGATTCTTTGGCTGCTAACTTTTCCCTACAGCTGCCTGTCTCCTCCCAGGGGAACATGGCACAAGGCCACAGACATAAAGGAAGACTTCAAGAGAATAAAAGAAATAATAATAATAAAGCCTTTTTCAGTAATTTGCATTTTTTCCGGTCCTGTGGATATTCTTGAAATAAGTTAGGGACACACATGCCCAGCTTTCCTGCTGAGCCTCTGCAAAAGGAGTCATTGCCAGGGATATTTCCCAGTCTTCTCAGAAGTTCACTCCTGCATGGTACAGTCTTAGAGGAAAAAGGATTAAAGTCCATTTAGACAGTCTGGTATGTATGGGTGTAGAACCCTGCAGAATGTACGTCTGCCTAGAAAGCCATCTGGCATTAATACCCTGAACATAAAAGGCAAAGTAGCCCTGGGTGATGGGTTTCCATCATTTGTTACGCTCTGACACAGGTGGCTGAGAACTCACATGTGCAGAACATCACCCAGTCTTGTTCAGTTTCCAGTGAGAGAGTAATATGATTGTCCATAGGCTCAAATCCATCCGTACTTAAGAAAAGGTAAACATTTTGCAACTTTTCATATCTTTTAAAATTTGTATTAGCAAACAAAAAGTCATTTAATCCACCATTTCCTGATGCATGGGTGGGACAGAATTTCTGACACAGAGGATGATGTGGGTAGAATGACTGTAGAATCAGCTGTGCTGGTTGATTCTTGAAACCATAATTGTTTTGGGAAACTCCTGGTACCAGCCCATGTTTCCTGCTTCCTTTCGGAAGTTCAAAGGCAGGAATTTTGCTTTTATCTATCAGGCCATCTCTCTTCCTTTGTACTTTGAAGACATGCACTTTGTCTGCCCTTTTCTGGTTTCTGTAACTAGGTGTGATCTCCCTCACTTCCTTCCACAACCCTGTTCATTGTTTTTTAGCACCTTTTCTATGTTTTTGCTTTATCTAGATTTCTCAAAGATGTAGGGTAGATGTCTGTGTGGTTCTTTTTCTCTTTAGTGTGAAGTGACAGTAGGAAAATAACTCCTTTACTCTGGAGTCTTTCAGGGTCTCACCTTAGAACTCATGTTTAGTTGGTTATGAAAGAAAAAAAAATCTACTGAATTATCTGTTAATTCTACATGTATTCTCAATGGTACCTCTGTCATATATCAAGTCACATATCTTCATGAAACTGTTTCCAACTCTAAGCCACATAGATACTTGATCAACCCAAATAGATAATAGAGTAATACCTGATTATTCTATTTGTCTCACTAAGTTCCAGATCCACATTGCCTTAATAGTAAAGTGGATATAGTTATGATTCAATTCTTAATTATCTATCCACATATATATCTTACTTCTGCTTATTTTTTCTCATAATCTTGGCAGTTTTTTTTTTTTTCACTACCTGTTCTTATGAATTTGGGAAATATTTTGTGGAGTTCCAAAAAATATTGAAATGTTATTTTTATTGTAGTGAGTTCATGTATTAATCTGAGTAAAAATAAAAGCTTCAAAAATCATCAACATAGTGTTTATCTTCATTTATGCATATCTTATTTTGTGCTCTTCAGCAATTTTTTATCATTTTTGCCAAGATACAGTTTTGCTATGAATATTTTTAGTAACCATATGCCTGTAGTACTATTGAAAATAGGACTTAGCAAATATTTTCTAACTGGTTATTACTAATGTATGATGGTCAAATCTTGTTATGTGAATTAGGAGTTGAGGGTCCTTACAATGTATTTTTAAATTTTTTTATAATTTAACATTCGATGATCTAGGTATTTTTATATAGACAAGCACAATATTTAACTTATATTACATGAAGTTGTTAGTTTTTTCAATCTACATGATTTTTCTTTTTTTTGCATACCTTTTTTTTCATTTTCTTCAGTAAAAAACAATTATCCATAATTACTTATATTGACATGGATGTACAGAAATCACAGGAAAAAACAAAAAATGAAAGAAAGATTACCCAAGCTACGAATACACTGCTAAGCCAATTCAACTTTAGTTTTATATTTAAAAAATCAAAACCTCCTCCTTTATCTTCAAGTCAATTCCATTAATTCTGTCTCAGACAATCAAGGTGTTGGTAAAAGTTTCCACCATGGACTTATGCTGTTCTCTGATCTAGTATTTTTTTATCCTAATCAAATCCCAGCTATACCTAAAATCTTCTCTACTATCCTCAGATGAAAGATTTATTTTCTTTTGAATTCCTACAACAACCTGTTGGACAGTTCTTTTGAATGTTAATTATGAATGACATCAGAACAATTTTTCCACTGTTATAATGATATTGCATATAAGTTATAACTTATAAATGCTTCACTTTGATGTTATTTCTTTATATTTTCTTATTTTCAGATTTTTGGTGTTGATATTTGCTTAACCTGCATCAAACCCAGGGTCTCATGCATAATAGGCAAATATCCTATCACTTAGCCACACCCCCAGTCCTCAAATAGTATGTTACGTGTGTTGAAGCAAGGATTTGTTTTTTGGATAGTTCCTGTGAGGCAAAGACTTAAGATGTACAGAAACAGATATTCATCACACGTGTAGAAATTTCTTCTGTGTTCATCACAGAGATTTCACAGCATTCTTTGCAAATGTTGGAGTGTCAAATAAATACTTCTCTAGTGAGAAATAATATCTTTCATTATTTTCATAGTATAAATTCAGTGGTAGGTTTTAAAATATAATATATAAAACTTTCGTCTTTATGAAAGTATTTTGGGCATGGAATTCATTGATACTTTAAACCAGCAATAGTCATGTTTTAAAATTACGGTGGGGGACTTCTTCATAGAATAAGGCTTCCTGAATGTGCTCATACTTTCTCTCTCTCTTCTCCTCTCATGTGGTTCTTGTGGGAATTATGTACATATATATTTTTCCCAGGATGAAACTTGATGTCACTGTAAGTTATTGCAATCATGTATCTTATTAATATAGGAAGAAAAAAATCTGAAAGAAGAGAAATATAGAAAAATTAAAAGATCCCTATGCACTATAGACTGAGTATTTATATCTTCCCCAATTAAAGTCATATGTTGGCAACTAACCCTAATGCAATGGGCTACCACAGATAGCACTTCAGGAGGTGATGAGGTCAAAATAAGTGAGCCCTCATGAATAAGATGTAGACCTTATAAAGACCCCATGGAGCTCTTGCCTCTTGTACCCCTTGAGCAGGATGAGAAGATGGCAAAAGTCAGAAGAGGGGTCCTAACCACCATGGAATTAGTACACCTTGATCTTGGGCTTCCCAAGGTTCAAAATTGTGGGAAATTAAGATTTCATAAGTCTAAGGTAAGTTTGTATAATAGCCTGAAGAGGCTAAAAAACGTTATCAATGGGATTTTTTAAAACAAGTTTTGTTTCTTCTAAATACTGTATTTTGATTCTTTCCAAAGCCAGAATGCTAGCCTAGGAAAAATGAGTGCATAAACTTGTGTCCAAGTGGTGGAAACAGCCACATTTAAAACACTTCCAGGATGATTTCTTGGTATTAAGTGTGAAATAATTTGGGTGTGGTATTTGCATGTATTCAATTTTGTTATCACTATGGCAAGACATTGAAATTTCTTTCAATTTATGGAAACCATGGTGTTTTCACTTGTTGTCTTAAACTGAATTCACTGTTTGGAGTTTCTGGCAAGTCTTGTGGCCACTGTAAATTCTGACAACTTTAAATCTTTCTAAAATTCCTACAGCTTGTTGCTTTTTTTTTTTTTTTTTTTGGTACCAGGGATTGAATCTAGAGACACTCATACATTGAGCCACATCCCTAGCCTTAATTTATATTTCATTTAAAGACAGAGGCTCACTGATTTGCTTAGCACCTTGCTGTTGCTAAGGCTGGTTTTGAACTCGAGATTCTCCTGCCTCGGCCTCCTGAGCCACTGGGATTACAGGCATGTGCCAATGTGCCTGACTATTGCTCTTGACTATTGAACAGATTTATTTTTATAAGGTCAATAATTTTGAAAATAACTCTAAAATATTCTCTGAAATTGAAAATTGACAAGAGATTATGCTCAATCATAAAAAAAAGGATAAATGAAATCTGAACCAATACATCTTTTTTTTTTTTTTTCCTACCCTGACTGGAAGCACAATTCTAGTTCTTCTCTAAAGAACAGAGCTTAAAATTTTCAGAGGGCTAAACATGGATGCTCAGACAAGGAGAAATTATCACCAAATGATGAATCTAATAAAAGATAGACCAGGACCATTCTCATTTGTTCATGCTCTCCTTGTACTTTTTAAAATGTGTACTCCAACTTCATTTCTTTCCTTATTTAACTGAAACCTCATGGTCCACAAATGTAACTTGGTGTTCATCTGCAAGCCAAAACCCCAAGAAGAGGAAAAAGTGGACTGTCACACTCCCGACAGCAGCTGATTTAAGAGTCTATGTGCTGGTGCTTTTGTTTTTCTTCTTTTACATTAATTTCCTGGCTCAGAGCTGGCATTTTCCAACTACTCTGCCCTTTGTGAGAATGGCACATACCAGATGAATAAAGTATGCATGACTTTATGACATTAAATTTCATGTAATATCAGTATGTTAAGGCTAGAGATAATATGTTCCAATTTGTTGATGAAGAAATAATGCAAACAATATATTTTATTATGACATATAAAAGTTTTAGGATAATTTTTTTAAACTTCATAAGCATATTCTATACTTTCAAAACTAAGAAAAAGTGCAACATGGATCCCAATTTCCCTCTTTGTCCCTTTCCTGCTTTTTAGAGTAACAACGACAATAGAAGAAACTCCCTCTCTTCACTTAGCATTTTATATTTAAAATGGAAATGTGAAGGAAGACCAATAGAAATAATGCATCTGGAAAGGTTTTTTTTTCCCTAATTTTCTAGGGAAAACTTTTGGATGGATGATAATAAAGAATTACCTGTTCCCAATTCTAAAAGCTAGAGAGTCTTCCAGTTTTTCTATCCTGAACAGTTGTCCTAAGCCCTTTATAGATCCTAATTTTTGCTGTAAGATAATGTGGACTTTTGCAATGACATATTAGTAGCAAGATTTCTAAACTGTGTTTTTAAAATTAAAAAAATCACTTAATTGTGATAACCTCCAACTTTCATCTAATGAACATCTGGATGTCCTGTCTTCTGAACTGAGCTCTCTTGAGAATTTCCTCTTTGCTGATCTCAGCATAATTAACATAAAGGACCCAGATAATACCCAGGTGTTTCAAAAAACCTCCTCTTTCAAGGTACAGTGTACATAGGCTGGGTGAGATGTTACTTGGCCCCTAGCTTACAGGCTTTCTTCATCTTCCTTCTTTGAAATAATTTGCAAATGACCACATCTATTATTCTTAAATACTGATTTCATAGTTTTTTTCCTTATTCTCCTACATTAGAGAAATGAACAATGTTTTCTTAAGTTTTTGTTTTTCTGATATTTGGGTGGTAAATGCTATTTGTGTGTATTTATGGGGAAGAGTATGACATTCTGATACATACTTTTAAGTGTGTGGTGATCAAATCAGGTTAATGAGCATAATCATTATCTCAAATATTTATCATTTATTTATGTAGGGTACATTCATTTTTTTCTAGCTATTTTGAAATAGACAATAAAGCCAAAAAAGCATTGTTAATTGTGGTCACCCCACAGTGTTATAGAACACTAGAAAAATTTCCTTTTTCCTAAGTGTACTTTTGGACATGTTAATCAACCTCTCTCTATCCTTTCCCCATCCTTCCCAGTCTCTCTATATTTATGAGAACAACTTTTTTACTTTCCACATACAAGTTAGAACATGTCATGTTTTTCTTTCTGTGTGTGTCTTATTTCACTTCCTATAATGTCTAGGTTTATACAAGTCACCACAGATATTTTATGGCTGGATAATATTCCATTGTATATACATACTACTTGTTATTTTTCCATTTGTCAGTTGATGCACACTCGTGCTTATTCCATACATTGAAGAATGTGAATAGTGCAAAAATAAATGCGAGAGTGCAGATTTCTCTTTGACTTTGTGATTTCCTTTTCCTTGTACATGCAGTAGTGAGTTTGCTGGATCTTATAGTCATTCTACTTTATGTTTTTGAGGAACCCTATTTTCCATAATGCCTTTGCTATAATTCACATTCCCATCAAAGTGATAACAATGCCTCTTTTTCGGCACGTTTGCTGGGAATTTTTATCTTTTGTCTTTTTTTTTTCTTGGTTACTAGAGATTGAATTCAGGGGCACTTGACCACTGAGCCACATCCCCAGCCCTATTTTGTATTTTATTTAGAGACAGGGTCTCACTGAGTTGCTTAATGCTTCACCATTGCGGATAGTGGCTTTGAACTCATGACCCTCCTTCTTCAGCCTCCCAAACTGCTGAGATTACAGGTGTGAGCCAAGGGCCCAGCCATCCTTGTCTTTTTGATAGTGACCATTCCAGCTGGGGGAAGATGATAGCTCATTGGGGTTTTATTTTGCATTTTCTTGATGAATTGTAATGTTGATTATTTTTTTTTTTACTGGTCATTTCTATGTGTTCTTTTGAGAAATACCTATTCAAAATATTTCCATAATTTAGTCAAATTATTATTTTTTCTGTTAATTGCTTATATACTATAAACATAAATTTCATGTCAGATGAACAGTTCACAATACTTCCTTACCTTTTAATGATCATTTTAATTTTCTTCATTCTCTGTATGAACACTTTGTTTATTGGACGGGTTCTTGTGATAATTCTAACTGTCCCTTTTCAGGTTTGTGGCATTTTTTTAAATTTATTGAATCTCTCTCTCTCTCTCTCTCTCTCTCTCTCTCTCTCTTTTACTGTTGTTGTGCTGGGGATTGAACTCAGGGCCTTGTGTATGCAAGGCAAGCACTCTACCAACTGAGCTATATTTATTGAAATTCTATTGTAATGGCTAATTTCATGTGTCAACTGGGATTTGGTGGCCAGTTTTTTGGTCAAATGCTAGTCTTGATGTGGCCAGGAGGTATTCTCTTTAGATGTGATTAATGTATGTCAGTAGATTTTGAGTAAAACGGATTACTTTATATAATGTGGGTGGGCCTTGTCCAATGAGTTGAAGGCCTTTAGTGCAGAAATAGTCTCATGCAAGTGGGGTTTTCTGCCCCCAGGCTGCCTTCAGACTCAAGCCTGCAGCACCTACACTTGTTGGGGTATCTTTCCTGTTAGCCGGCCCTAAAAATTTCCAATGGTCAACCTCAAGCAATTATTATTTTCAAATGAGAAAAATGAATATAAGTAATAAGATGTAACAGTTAATAAAATAGAGAAAAACAGTTCTCTGTCCAGCAAAGGTTTTTCTGATTTCAAAGATTGTACCCTTTCTATGGCTATTCAGCTGATTTTATTGTAAAAATCAGAGGACATAGAAAACATATTATTTTTCTTTTCACTAAGAGAGAATGAAAATTGTGCTGGTTAGGTTATTTTCCCTTCTGTAAATAATAAATCTTTCAATTTGTTGGTTTTTCTTATTTGCCTTTTTTATTTTCAAAATTAAAAGTAAATTTAGTATTAATAAGGAACAATTAGGAATAACGAGCAAACCTCATCATGTATTTTATGTACTATATGTGTTTTAAGGGACTCAGAAAATCATACATGTTGCAAAACAATTTTAGTAAAGGGAATTGTATTAAAGCTATTAGGAAATAGTAGAGTAATTCAATTGTTAAAGAAAATAGAAAGCCCTGACCTGATTCAGCAGGAAGAAGCCCGAGAAAGAGTTCTTGATGAGGTAGAGGGACATAGGGTGATTTACACTTACAGGGAATGGCTGTGGTTGGGAGCCAAGGGGTGCTAGAGAGGGAGGCACCTGGTCTGGCATGGGGAGAACCACGAGCAAAGCAGCCCAAAATTTTCTCTTTTCACTTTCTCAACCCTTACAGATTTCTCCCTCTAACCAGAAGCAAATGGTCCAGGACTTTCAACTTTAAGTCTATGGGCAGGCCTACCTGCTAGCCTGTGAGCAACAATGACTAGGGCCTTCCTTAAGCGGCAAGTCCATACCACCTAGCACACCACAAAGACAGTTTATTTGCTAAAAGGAGAAACAAAATATGATTACTTTTTCTTCCATTCCCCCATAATATTTTTTGTGTGAAATATACACATTTACAACTTCCACAGTATATTACAGAAAGTTAATATTTCAGATAATTGCCACAACATATCATGAACCCCTTAAGCATAATTGGTAAATAATGACCAAACTGGAAATAGTTTTCTTTTCATAAATAAATAAGGCTGAAACAAAAATTACTACTAATGTTGTCAATCATTTCAAGAGGGTCTTGCCAACCCTATGGTCCTTTTTCCTGCCTCCCAGCAGTTTCTGCCACATCCATATCGATAGCAACTTCTTGTTTGATGAACAAATCTCTGTTTTCTGGAGACCTATCATATGTTATTTCCATTTTTGTTTCATATGCACACTTTTCTCCCTCTGGTGGCCTTTGCCATTGTGCACAATTTCTTGTTTTCTGTATCAAAATCCATTATCCACAAAGGTGTTGCATACACAATCGTTTCTTGAGATGGATACTATTGGTATATCAGTGTGTCCCAAATAGGTGAAAAATGCCTGATGCTATTCAAAGTGTGGTGGGAGAGTGTGAGAGAAGGCACAAGAGCTCCATAATATTGCAAGAGTGGGGAACTCTAAAAGGAAGATAAAGGAACACACACACTTGGTATAATTCACAATATTTGCTTGTTTTTTAGCTGTGCTTATAACAGTCTATTTTTTTCACAAGGCTTAGGATTTATAAATCATGGAAAATTCAAGATCATGGAAATTCAAGACTGCTTTTGAGGTAAACTTGGCAAATAATTTCTCTGATTTATGTCTATGAAAACTCATGTCTTAGAAGAAATTAAGTTAAAGTCACACATTTAGTAGGTGATGAAGCTGGAATTTCCTAGAATTTACTTCATGTGGAAATATTATTAACTACTGCTTAACTCTTAAAAGATTTTTATTTCTTGTTTGAGTGCTTATGAGGTAGTTATCTATACCTATCCATATCTACAGAACACTCTATGGTAATCAAAAGATAATTTGAAATACTGACTTCATCTCAGAATCACCCATAAATCTTAATATCTGAAGTCTCTTTTCCGGTCACATTGAGGCCCTCAAGTGCGTGATTCAGAATTTTTGACCACTTAATCAAATAAGAGTTTATAACAATATTTTAGTACATAAACATACAATAATTTATTTTTATTCCTGAAAAAAAAACAAATTTAGAAATAACATTATTAGAGGTGGGAGATGTGCAGTAGGAGTAAACCTTGGCAGTGTAATTAAAATAACAAAAGCAAAAGCTGTTGTGAGTTGGAAATAGTATGTTTAATGTGTCCACTAAAATTTATCACACTTTGTGAATGAATGACGAGGACAGTATTAACAGTTGATATATAAATAGTTTAAGAATTTGCCTTAAAATAATTATTTTTATGAGTTTTCATTACATTAAAAAGTTTCTTACATATACTGTAAATCATTGGCTCCAGCCTGATTGTTTATTTTCAATTTTTCCATTGTTACACACCTTGGCTACTTGAAGCCCTACATTAAAATTCATTGTGATTTCTACTTCAGTTCTTCATTTCAAACCTGAATAAAACAAGTGGTACTTGTGAATTTTTCTAAGCAAATACAGTACCCAAACTCTTCTGTTTTTAAAGGCTTAATTTTTGTTTTCCATGAACAAAATTTTAAATATTTAACCACAAATTACTTACACAGTGTTTCCTGTATATGTATCTGGAAATACATTTCTTTTTTTCTGCTACAAAAGCAGAAAAAAAGAAATTTCCAATGGTACAATTTATTTGTAGAGACATCAAATTGTGTTTTCTTTGGATTCATTTATCTATATACCAATTAGACTGATAATGATTTCCATGCTAAATGATCAATTTGGGTTTTCAACTGGGGATGCGAATATTTTGCTTCTATCCATTTCGTTAGGTTTTCAGTTTTCTCAGTTTAAAAAATAATTACTCTGAATTCTCTGAACATCTTAAGAATATTTAAGCTTAGTGAATTATCTTCAGTGCTTATGTTAAATTAATCTTATCATTGATAAGGAAGTGTGTGATATTTGGAAAAGATAATTTCTCAATTGCCTTTTAAATTACCTTTTCCAAAGAAATCACCATGGTAATTTATTAATTATTTATAACATGACTAATATGAGTAAGTCATCAGATGTATTTAGTAAATAAAAATTAGATTATGAACAATTACAAAAGGATCAGAAGAAGTGATAGTCTAAAGGAGGAAGAGAATGAGAGATGTCAATGATTCAGAGAAACTAAAGTCTTGTAGCTTCCAAAGTGGTAGAGAAAAAAATCTTGTAGCAGGTTGTGGGAACTGATGATCTTTTATATCTATGATTTTTGTGGGTCTAGTCAAGTTCTTAGTGAATCTCCTGGACTTGCTGTGGTCAACTGTGCTACCAGTTGGACAGAAGAACGAAATGAGAAACAGAGGAGTGTGAGGAGAAGTAGAAAGTTGCCATACACCTCTGCATTGATTCTAATAGTATTCAGAGATTAATGGTGGCTGCTTCACTGTTCCATCCAAAGTTGCCATAACTACCACTTTTAGCTAAACCTAACCTGGAAACTATGAACAACCTCCATAAGATTTCTTTTAATTTTGAGATTAAAAAAGTTTTTTTAACCAGGTTATTAATTTTTGTTACTAATACTCTTTTTTTTCACATCAAGTTTCCCAGAAGCAGTTTGTAAGAACAGAACTTATTTGAGATCCATTTATTAAGAAGTGTTTATAGGAAAACCTGGTAATAAAGTAGAATAATAGAACAAAAAAGGAAAGAGGGTCAAAATAATGATATATTACACAATCCCACAGTGTGCAAAAATGTAAACATGATAATTGGATGAAATAAGAATGTGGGCCGGGCACTGTGGCACATGCCTATAATCCCATTGGCTCTGAAGGCTGAGACAGGAGGATTGCAATTTCAAAGCCAGCCTTAGCAATTTAACAAGGCCCTAAGCAACTTAGAGAGACCCTGTCTCCAAATGAAAAAAAATAAAAAGGGCTGGGGATGGCTCATTGCTTAAATGCCCTTGATTCTATCATCTGGTACCTGTACCTCCTCTCTCTCCCCACCCCCCACCAAAAAAAAAAGAAATGTGAAGATAGAATTAAATTATTTTAAGAAGTATATCTTAGCTTTCTAAGGACAGATTTTGTAATCACTACTTTCACATAGGCAACTTACTTCTTCAGAACTCTAAATATAAGGTCTTAGTAACAATCAAAACCTATTTATAGAACATGAGGGACCATAGCTTTGACGATAATACAGTCATCTATTTTATAAATAGAAATTGTTGTATATAGTCTATGCACTGTGATAAATGGGGCCAGCCTAGAAGAGGAAAATACTTATCTATAAACTCTAATATGAATTGTATTATTTTTTAAAAAAGTCATGTTGATAAATATTTTTCAAAGAGATAGATAAAGGACCATGTCTATGAAAGATAGTTACTTATTTGTGATATAAGTCTAGTTCCCACTGAAGTACAGTTTGTCTATAGAAAATAATCATGTGATCCTCTGTAGGAGCAGACTTAAACCCTTGCTTGTGAAGATGAATAGTCAAAATATAATTAGGTCTCAAAGAACTATAATTAGATTTTAAGTGCCATATTATTTCTTCAAAATGGCACATATTTTGAGAAATTTTAAGTTAGATGAATACAATTTGCCTTAAAGCAGATCATTGTTTTGGTTGAGATTTTAAAAATAACATTTAAATTTATAGAAAGTAGGTTATATTTCCAAAATTCATAAATAACTGCCAATATAAATTAGGAAATCTTGTGATAAAAGTATGGGAAGATATACAAAACTTTGTGTAAAAATTATCAAATATTTAGAAGTCATGAAATTAGTTTCTATTATTCTTTGAACTATTTCAATCAATCTTCATTAGAACTTGGCTATTATTTATTACAGTAAAATTAGAATACAATCTTTCAGGTTATAATTTCTTAATATTGACAGCAGTTTGAAATTATTTAAATGATCTAAATTTTACTAGATGTTTTCTAGTGAAGAATGTTTTTCTTGTTGGCTTAATATGTTTTCTGCTGCAATAACAGAATGCTTAGGTCTAAGTTACTTTAAAATAAATAGAGATTTATTTCGTACGATTCATAGTGTAGAAAGTTAAAGGCTTATATCTTTCTCAGTGCATCATGCCTTGAGGACAGGTAGAAGAGCAGGGAAGTCGGGGAACTCCTCTTTTTATTAGGAACCTACTCTCATGATTAAAGAAAGAAAGAAAACAAGCTTCCTCTTGCAGTCTTGCAACAATGACATTGATCTGCACGTGAGGGCAGATCTCTCATGACCTACTATGACTGATGCACTGAAGTCACATTCAAATCATAATAAACGGCAATTTACTGATCCATTTTCCTTCCTTCTCTGTTTTTTTTTTCCTTCAACAAATGTCTGCTGAGTGTGTATAAATGCCTTGGCATTGTTTTAAGCAATATTATAAGAAAGCACCACCAACAAAACAAAACCAAAAAGAGGTGCCCACTTTCAGAAAAAGAAAAAAAGTTCCACTTTATAGAAGAAACAAATGATAATGGTGATGATGATGATGATGATGATAATAATAATAATAATAATAATAATAATAATAATAATAATAAAGAGTAAATTTCTTATTGCAAACTACAGTATATCAATGCCTGGTTATGTCAAATAAACACATACCAAAAAGATGTGTTATATTCTATGGAGATATGGAAAATATTCTCATAAAAATAGGTGGAAACTATCCCCAAGTCAACATGATAAACTGAAGAAATGTTGGTATGGCCATCGCAACACACAGTGGGAAACTTGTGTCCCTGTAGCTAACACAGATGGATTGGTGTTGGTGATGAGGCAGATGTAGAGCAGCAAGGATGGACTAATGGAAGGGTTATATACCTTACTAAGCATTTTTGTCTTTATTCTAAGAAAAATGTAGTACTTTAAATGGGTCAAGTTGAAAGAGAGAATTTACTTCTGAAGTTATTGCACTTTTGATGCCTATGAGATAATCAAACAGGAGTGGAGACCAGTCAGGTTTATTGTTCAGAAAATCAAAACAGATCAGAACTTGTCAAGTGGATATCTTGTCTAGAGGTGCATGTCAACTCTGTGTGATTTATATTAACTCTATGCTGGTGTTCTATCCCATATCCAGCCCATAAGAAATATGGAATAAAATATTTATATGAAGTTAATATGTATGTATGTGACATGTAAACCTATTTAATATACAAATAGCATATACTTTTGGTACTATGTCTATTTTGTGCTAAAGGATGTCATTAGGAGGGTATCAGCTTGCTCTTCTCACCAAAAACGAAAAACAGAAAACTGTATCATGGTAGACTGATGCTTATTCTCATCTATTAGAAAAGGCTAGGTAAGATTTTTTAAATGTATATACCTACATATTAAGGTTTACATAGAACTCTAGATGAGCTAGCTCCCACAAAGAGGAGACAACTGCAAAGTAAGCTGAAGATCATTGACAATTTTTTCATATAAAACATTTAACCTTTTAGATATAGACGGATTGCAACTTCCTGAAATAACTAATTCATGATTTTTTTTGTGCTTTCATTTACCTATTTAACAATTTTACATTTAATTAACAAATTATTCATAGTAACTTCTCTTTATTAAAAAAAATAGCAATGGTGAGGTTTGGAATTCCGAGCAGGACTGTAGCACAGGTGGTATTTAAATGTGTGTTTAAAATGAGGAATTGTATACAGTGAGAGAAAGACTGAAGACAGAACCCTGGTAGATTTCTGCAGCTGTGACTATCCCCTGTTGGTAACATAATACTCCTATAAAATTAGCCATACCAAATAATTAATCCGTATTTGGAGATGAATTTATCTTTGGTAAACCCTGGATAGATATTAAGGCCACCACCCTTGTGGAAGACGTTTAGAGTGGATGGATTTTTCAGGTGTGTCTTTAGGAACTGAGTAGTGCTGAAGTAAGCAGCTCGCCTAATTTGGATGTGAAACAAAGAGATGGGAAAGCATACTTATAAGGAAAGAAATTAGGAAAAAGTAATCCCCCAAAGTAGGTCAATGAGTTCAATACAGAAACACTTTTGAGACATGTTAAAGGAATATTATAGTGATTTTAGTGATTATATATTGTGATATAATGATTATATTTATTGATCCGTGAGACAATTCACCATGAACATCAAAAACAGCCTTCAGATAGAGCAGCTGTCAAGAGAGCTTAAGAATTTCATTTTACATTGTCAAATTTAAGTGGAGAAAATAATCAGAGATGAAGTAGTGTCATTGCCTTGTATTTACCTTTCCTTATAAATAGTTTAAAGACATTTTCAAAAACTATATATTGAAATTTTTTATTATAAATCTAATTTTATCTGTATACATAATATTTTCAACTAGGAACAGTCCCTAAATGTACTCTCAATTTAGTAATATATGGTCACAGCTACTCGTCATGTGTCTATTGTCTGAAAATATCGAAAATGGTATCAAGTATTGGAAATGCATCACCTAGAAGTTAATCTGTATAGTTGTGAAGATAAAGCAGGGTAGCCAACTTCAGAGTCTAACTCACTGAGCTTTTCAACATATGTTCCAACATCTCATGACTTGTTACTTACAGCACAATTCACTTGACTCTCCCCATCATAAAAATGAAAATATATAAATCATTCATCTTTCCAGATTTTCAGAAATAAACCTGGAAACATCTGTGGCTTTTTGGTTCAGTATGCAATGTTCAGACCAGTCTCTTAGTATTTGGCTTTTTTCCCCAAAAACCTGGAATCTGTTTTCATAGGAAAGACGACCTGAGCAAACTGAATATTTGGACAGCATTTGCAGTTAAGTTTTTTAGTTTTCCCTTGATAAGTTTTATTTTTTTTCTCCAGGATTTCTTAGCTAATGACAGCTATGACCTAACAGCAGTGAAAAACACCAATATAATATTTAAAGCTCATACATCTGGCACAGAAAAAATCAAAAGAAAAGTTTGAGATATTTCATCACTAAATAAAATACAGGGTCTGGAATTTTAAACTGAGCCAGTGGCATCAGGTGCTTTTCTTTTTAGTTTTTATTAAAAAAATAAACTATTTTTAGTGATGATATTATTGAGATAATATTTCCTGTCTCAAAGTCAATAAGTAAATAACTTCACAGAAATGTTTTTGTAACATGGAAATGAAGCAACTGAATGTATTTTTGAAGTATTGAGGATGCTGGCAGAAGCAGCTACAAAATGGTACAAATGTTATTAGTACAAATTTAAAGAAGATAGTCTTCAAGTTGAGATCCTAATGTGATGCAGATAATTCAGATAGTATGTTTTATTTGGCCTAATTGGTTTGAAGAGTCTTTTCTTTAATCAGGTATTTATTTTGAAATAGTTAATATGTATAAAATAAGGGATTTCAGTTTTTCCCCTTTTTTTCCCCACAAAATGTTGGCTCTGAATCTGGTTGTCTTTCCCTAAAATGATATTACACAGCTTCAAATTTTAGTGAATATTACCTAGAAAACAACAGCAATAGTAAAAGCAATCCAACAGGCAAATGATTTTCTTTATTTGCCTTTTACGTCCCAGATCACAAGAGAAAGCAACTTTTCCTCCAAAAATTACAAAGTAGGAAGACCAAATTTCCAGAAAGGCACGAAACATTCTTCATGAATGTATTTAATCCTTCAATAAACAAAATACAGATTCAACAAGCAGAGCATGTGAGACAAATTTTAAAAATAAAGTATCTTCTTTCTGAAGGAGCATTCATTCCTATGGAAAGGAGTGATATTCAGATAGCCAAAGATTTTTATTTTCATTGAAAGTAAGTGACTACTAACTTAAGCAGGAAAATGAAGGAAACAGTAAAATGTAGCTAAAAAGTTGTTAGGGTTTCGATGTGAGGTGTCCCCCAAAATCTCACATTGAGATTTTGAGACAATGCAAGAAAGTTCCGAGGAGAAGTGATTGAGCTGTCAGAGGCTTACCCCAATCAGTGAATTAATCCCATGATGGGGATTATCTAAGTGGTAACTGAAGTGGTAGGGGGTGGCTGGAGGAGATAGATAGTGGTATGAACAAGCACAGTAGCTTGATGGATGGAAGAAAACTTGAACAAATAAGGACCTAGTTGTTATGGAAGAAGGAATCCTTGATCAGAGACACAAGTCTACAGCTGGGAATTTTGTAACTGATACTGCAATTTAGGAGCTCAGAGAAAGGAACCTGTAGAGCTAGGATGCTGCAGAGGTGGCAATGCCAGGCGGTATACTGCTACCAAGGGTCATGTTGAGGCTGGTTCTAGAACTGCCTTAGGAATGCCAGTTTCAAATTTTTTTGGAGATATATATATATATATATATATATATATATATATATATATATATATATCTTGCACCATTATGGGCCACATACTATTAGCTGGTAGTGCCCAACCATGTGGTATTCCTTTCATCAAAGTTAATTTTCTTTGTTTTGCTAACTTCTCAGTCTTTACCTTATTTTACCACCTCTTTAGTCATGAAGTATGAATATTAAACAATTAAAGAGAGGAACTGGTTTAGGAACAAATGATGACTTCTACAAAAAAGAAAGTCAAGGACTATTTCTCTAATTTAGAACATTTAATTTTAATGATAACCTGTGAATCAGTTGTTGTTGCCTGTACTTCACTAGATGAACATTTGGAACACTGAAAGTTTGAACATTTTTTTCTTAACTCTGACAACTTATAAGTAGTTCAAATGCAGGTCTTAAGGTCCTCAGGGAGCTGGCATTTCTTTATTGACAAAGCTCTCTAGCACCAAGGAGTATTTTAAAGCAAACCAGTTCTCCCCAAGCCTAGTCTAGTCTAGCTGATCCTATTATAACATTGACTCTTTATTTAACATTAATATAAGGATTGCTATGAGGATTGCTTTTGCTGACATATCTTTTCAGCCTAGTTAAAACAAAACAAAATAAGAATCAGCCCAAGAAAGTTTTCATGCAGGAATTTTACTTAGAAAGTAACTAAAAGGAGCAGGAGTGAGCTACGGATCATGAAAAAGAGGAAAAAAAGAAAGGCAAGTTAAGGATACATTTCTACCATGCATTGACCATTGATGATGTTGGACTGAACATGAGCCCTGTGCTCTTGGTGGACAGCAATTGTCAAAAAATCTCCACTTTGTGTTGTAGGAAAGGGCTTACTTCAAACAACCATCCTGGTATGACCCAGGTAAGATCCTGAACAACTGACTTCATTTACCTGTGATGTGGCCAGACACAGACCCTCCAAATGTGCACCCTTTCTCTCAACGTGATTAACTGAATTGCTTGTCCCCACTCACCTACCTGAACAAATTCCCACCAACATGATAAAAGGATAGTTAGTCTCCCTACCACACTAGTATTTTAAAATAAAATTTCTCATTACCCAAGTCAAATTTGGTTTTTATTTGACTGAGAGAATTAAGCAAATGTTACCTCAAAATGGTAACTTGGTGTGTGGGAAAACATGAGAATTAGGAAGGTTTCTCCACCAATTTCCCCTCAAGCAGTCCAAAGAAGACATTTCTGACCTTCCTCTAAAATAAGCCATAAGACCCTCTTCCAGAGAACTACTCTCTATCCAAAGAGGAAAGGAATGAAGACAGCAATGACAAGAAGAATCTGAACCAACAGGCCCTGTTCATTTCCTTCTTCATTTTATCACCATGCCGTCATACTGCTTTGTCTTCCAATCACACTGCTGCATAACTGTCCACAAGTTTTTCCTTTGCATTTGGATCTTTAATTCTGAAAGCTCCCTTGTTATATAAAACTTGTATTAAGTAAATGTGTTGTGGTTTCCTCTTACTTATCTTTTGTCACAGAGCTTTCAGACATGAACCTGGTGATGGATGAGAAAATACATGACTTCTTCCCCACATGACTATTCTTTCTTTCAGGGGAGTCATTTCTTTTTATTTTTGATTCCTCTAATTCCTTCCTCAATACTCTATTAAACCATTTGTATTTCATTTTTAGTTGGCCAGGGTATGTTAAACTTAAATATGCACATCATCTGAGGTCATGGTAAATTAGAGATTTTGATTAAATACACCTAATGGAACTGTTTTGTAAGCGGCTGCTGGGCGAAACTCATGCTACTGGTTTATAATGACACTTTAGACAGTTGCTGTGTCCATGCTGTGAAACTATATCCCATCAAAGACAGGTCCCAAGTGCTTCTAGTCCAATAACTCCCCGATTATACTTGGACCCCCTGGAACAGTACCCACAAGACTCACTGCACCTTTTTTTGTTTCTTTCTGACACCTATTGGTGGTCTTATAATTTTTTTTCAGTGCGTGAATAATTTCCTGTCAGAGAAGAGAACATATTTTCTGCTAGATTGGCATCTTGCAAGAGGAGTGAGGGGGGAAAAAGGGAAATGGAGAAAGAAGAAAAGCCAAGCTAAGCTCAATCCATGTGACCTCTGAAATCACCTTGTGCAACCAAGCATCTCAGATCTTTTCAGTCAAGGAAATCAGTGACTTTTTTCTTTTTTCCCATAGGTGTAAATGAAGACCCCACTAATCTAAGCATCCTTAGGGTTCTGAGTTCTGCATATGCAGGTGTTGAAGATGTTTCAATTGAGTTTTCCTTGCGGCAGCTTCAGAGAAGGCCTGGGAAGGAAACAAGCATAACTCTTCTAAGGAAAGGGTCACTGCAGCCCTGGTGACAGCAGGAGGCAAGGCCAAAAGGATTGGAAATGACTTGGAATAGTTGTCTTTCATTTATGATCTGAATCCGCGTTTTTCAGCGTGTCCTTTTCCTTCCATTCCTTTCTATTTATCACTCAGTGCCATTTGCCAGAAATAGCTACTCAAATACCAAATATCATCCCTCATGTCATTTTCTTACATTGGGCCTGTCTTTTCCAGCCTCTGCATCCCGAAAATAAGTTCTTACTAGTCCTGATGAGTCTGAGTTCTAGATATTGGAACCCGCAAACTTGTGTTCAAGTCAAGTTTTACTGCTTACTCTCCGGGTTTGAATATTTTATTTTGCTTCCTCTGCTGAAAAGTAAGGGTAATGACAGTGTCTGCTAATATGCAAAAAAATCATTGTGATGATATGTGCAAAGTTGCTCAGGAATCTTTCAAACTCTAAACAAAATATAATCTGCTATTTTAATGCCATACTTAATTAACAACTTATGATTAAGTTAAAGACCTAGAAAATGCTTCAAACCTCCTATCTTTCCCAGAATTATTGGCATTTAAAAAGAGAAAAAATATAACGGGAATGAATAAATACTTATCAATTTTTAATAGCAAATTTTGCTGAGATAGGTATTCTCATTGTGCCAGAGAGGTATTTCTCAAAATCTTCTTATCCAGGTTATTTGCCTCTCATTTAAATACTTGTTCTTCTAATTTGAAAAAAAGAAAAAGAAAAAAAAAAGAAAACCCAAAACTTCTTAGTATCAGTACTTATAATTACCCTTTCTGAGTATACACTTGATATCAATAGTACTAAAACTGCATTATATATAATATAAATACATTATGTTATGATTACAATTTTACCTTTAATGACACTATTATTTAATGCTATAAATGACATCTTATGTAAAATATTGTAAGTGACACACCAGAGCCTGAACACAGGTTTGTACAAAAATGTTTCTAGAGCCTTTTATTCCACTGATTTGATATCTTTGGCTGGTAGCATGACCATATCCCTCGAATTGCTGTAGATGACCCCACTATGTCTGTTACCAATTCCCCATTTAACTTATCCTGTTGTAATAATTGTTAATATTTTTGTAGTCTTGTCCTATTTTTAAATAAAGTTTGCAAGTATATTAAATGCTCCATGTTTTTCAACATGGATTCATGTATTTTTCAGTAACAACTCTGCCTCATTCTCTAAATCTTAAACAATAACACTGAGAGCAGCTGGTTGGTTTCTTAAGCTCATGATGCCAAGAAAAGGCATGGAGAAAAGTAACTCATGAAATTGAAATCCAAATGTAGTCCAGCCTATATTTTGTACTAAAAAACAAAACAAAAGCCAATGATAAATATTTCATCCCCCTGTACTGATATGTATTTTTAAAATATGAGCTAGTGTTACTTCATAAGTTTGTTTTGTACAAACCTTATATTATATTTCAAAGTTTTTTCTCAAGGCTAAAAATTTTGGTTATGAACTTGAAGAAATCATTAAACTTTCTGTTGATGAGTCAAGTGAACTGTGATGGCTCATTCTGTGTTCACACTCAAAATGTGATGGCATCTGGGGTAGAATCCAATGGTATGTTCAGATAGGTATTAAATGGCAGGCTGGGGATATAGCTCAGTTGATAGAGTGCTTGTCTCGCATACACAAGGCCTTGAGTTCCATCCCTGGCACCACACACACACACACACACACACACACACACACACACAAATAGCTATTTTGTGGAGCCAGACAGAATGGCTATTATAGAATCATCTGGGTTTTTTTGAATCTGTTTAATGATTGTCCTGATAGAAGAAAAATATTAAGACTGCTTTTTTTTTCTTTTTGTCATCTATAATTGGATTTTGTGTAGTAAATTCTAATGTGCGATAATTGATTTCACATTAAAGTAACATCACAAGCAATGGCTAGACAATTTAAGACTGCAGTGAAGAACTCTTGCCTACCATGTAGTGTTAGCTGGTCAATATGATCTTGCTTAAAATTAATAAGAGACTATACTAGGAAACTAATCCCTTTTTTAGGTATTTAACCTTGTAAGATAGAAAATCACCTGGATTTTACTTACTTTTTTTCTTATAGTTTCAGTGCTAAATGTATTTCACACATTTACTTTAAAATATCCCATGTAAATTATGTTGATTATATACTCAAGCATACTACTTATTGCATATATATTTTCCATTTTGATTTAGTACAATATTGTTTCTGTCTGTTCAGGCTAATGTAATAAAAAATTCTACAGACTAGGTTGTATAAATGACAAATATTTATTTTTCATGTCACAATTCTGGAGACCTGGAAGTCCAAGCTCACATACTGTTTTATTTGGTGTCTGGTCAGATTGTACTTCCTGGTTCACTTATGTCTGTCTTCTCCCTGTGTACTCACATGGTAGCAGGAATGAGGAATGTCTCTGAGACCTCTTTTATAAGGACTATAATAGCATTCATTCTGCCTTCATTACCTGATTGCCCATTGCCTTCCTAATTTTTATCTAATATCATGGATTCAAATTGCAACATAGAACTTAGAAAGGACATAAAAAATCAATACATAACACAAACTTTGATTGGAAGAAATGCTTCCTATATAAACTGACTCATAATGCGTGTTCATTGGAGAAGAGTAGAGACCAGTGTTATCACAGAAAATGTTTACTGTTCTAATTCATAAAAGTATTGCTGTTAACTTTAGACATTGTCTTTTAGATAATTTACTTCAACAAATTTCACAAATTGATGTAATGCTATTTTGTTCATATGTCTTTCACTATGAATATATTTCAATGGAAATAAATCATCATGAACATTTCATTTTCCAGTGAATAATATAATGAAATGGAGAAGTTATGCTTTGGAGCTCAGAAGAACTGATGGATTCTAGATTTTGGTGCTGACTTATCTGTCCTAAAATTTAAATTTTCTCCTATAAATTTATTTCAGAAACTGGAATAAATATTACTGAAATTGATGCTCCATTCTTGACAAATTTCTATTTTAGAAATATACAAAAGGATATAGGACTTCAGAAATTAATATTCCTTTCTTTCCAAATTTTAAGAATAATTTAACATCTAATTTATAGTCCAAAAGCCACATTTATTTGAGATCAATCATAAGTGTACAACCTTCCGTTCATAATTTGTAGCGCAATGATGAATTACCTGTAATATACTTACAAACTTCAAGTTCCTTCTTATGACACAATGATTATCATAAAAAAAATGCAAAATCAAACCAAACTATTATGGGGATAGGAAGAATAATGGTCTCTCACACATCTGCCTCCCTCACCTGTGGACATTTTGTGTTTCACAGCAAATAAGAATTAAGATAGCATGCACAAATGTTTTATAATCAAAAGACATTGAAATAAGAAGACTATCTGAATAAGCACAAGTGATCACGGGATTCTTAAATGTGGAGAGGGTCAAAAGAGTCAGTATAGGATGGTGCCATGAGATAAGTTTGGCAACTGTTGGCTTTGAATCCATGAGCCAAGAAATGTGCACAGGCCTCCAGATGTTGGATAAAGCAAGGACAAGGATTTACCCCTAGTGCCTTCCCAAAGAATCCATCCCTGAGAGCAACTAGATTGTGGCCCTGTGAGATCCATACACATGTCTAATCTCCAGAATCATAAGAAAACAAGCTTGTGCTGTTTTAAGTTAAAAAGTTTATGATGAATTTATTAGAAAACTAATATAGTCATTAACAGGATATTATAATAACTTACTCAGCAGCTTTTTGATAAATAATTTGCTATATGCTTAATCACAAAGTAAATTTTTTTCAATTACTTTTGCCAGGTCATAATAATCTTTTAAAATTATAATAACTTTCTCATTATAAAATAATGCTCATGTAATAGAATGATAATCATAAGACTTTAAAAATCATTGAAAATATAAACACAAACATAAAAGAAGTATAAAATAATATACACTATCACTTTAAGTATATCCAATGGGAGTGCAGATAGACAAGACCTGATTGGATATAGGACTGGGCTTTAAGTTTTTGTTTTCGGGAGAATTTGTGAAGTTTGAAATTACTACCAGCCAAAAAATGAAGCACCAGAGTTTTGTTATCACGTTGTCCAGATGTGGGGCAGAAAGGAAAGAAGCAAAGGTAAGGCATAAAGCTCACAACAGTCAAACATCAAAAATGGAGTCACACTGGATATTGTAGTGCTGGTCTATAATTCCAGGAAGTCATGAAGCTGAGGCAGGAGATCTGTAAGTTTGAGGCCAGTCTGGGAAACTTTAGACCCTGTCTCAAAATAAAAATATAAAATGGACCATAACGCCATGATAAAACACCCTTGGGTCCAGTCCTCAGTATTAAAAAAAAAAAAAAAAATTCAGCCAGACTCTTCATTCTTCATCTTATGAAGAATATGCTTCTATCTTCCCCAGGGGCTGGTTCTCTGAGATGTTCTCAAACTGCCTTTACTACTACCTCCCAGCACCTAATCTGTTAAGCTCACAATGGCCTGCAGATGTTTTGAACTATTCAGACAAACTTTCAGCACCTTCCATAGTGCTTAGTAAATTTTTGTTGATTGATGGGACATACATTTTTTTTTCTAATAAAGTTTATAGTTGTTTAGTCTTTTACTCATCCTTCTCTCAAACAAATTAAAGCTCTTATATAATCTAACTACTTATCAAAGTTACATGTTATGGTTTAGATCTGAGGTGAACACAAAAGCTCATGTGTGAGAAAGGGCAAGAAAGTGTAGAGGTGAAATGATTGGGTTATGACAGCCTTAATCTAATCAGTGGATTAATTCACTAATAGGGATTAACTGGGTGGTAAGTGTAGGAAGGAAGGGTGTAACAGGAGGAGGTCTTTGGGGTGAGTCTTCAAGGTATGTTTTGTCCCTGGTGAGGGAGAGCTCTCTAGGCTTCCTAATTGTCATGTCCTGAGTTGCTTTTCTCCTCCTTCAAAATGTTCTGCCTTACCTCAGGCCTAAAGTAACTGAGTTGGACATCTATGAACTGAGACCTCTGGAACTATGAGCCCCAAAGTAAAGTAAAATTGCTCTTCTCAGATTTTCAGTCATAGTGGGGAAAAGCTAACTAAAACATTAGGTCTACCATTTATTAGTGGAGTCTGAAAACTGAATTTCAAAATTTTATTAAATAAGAATTGGAGATCCTTCTAGTACACTTCAATGTTTAATTGAAAGATATAACCTGTTTATTTTTTGCTCTGCTTTCCTTAAGATTCAGTTATTTTTTTGCTTCAGTAGCTCTCTATTAGCTGTTCAGCAACATTTATCCAGATAGAAAAAAAAATCTCTTAATATGTATACATAATGAAAAAAAATTATTCTTTCTTTAGTATACTCTTTTGGGACAACAATTTTCCATAAACACTTTGAAAAGATGTCCTTTATCTTCTTTGTATTATTCCTGGGGAGAAAAGAGCTTGTCTAATTATTGCTCAGTTATGTTTGATCTTTTCGCTCTGATGTTTCATTAAGAGAAGAATCAGTATAGACTTGTTTGTTTATTGGCTATTAGTTCAGATGCACTTTCAGTGAGCTGTTGTTGCTAGCTGTAAAGGTCAATTTTGTTGTCTTTGGTCTATCATCATACTACTCCCTTCAGATTTTCAGTTTCTGCAACTGTAGTTCTAAGTAAAGACCTAGCCTGTATTTTGCAGGTTTGGGCTACTTTATTGATGTTACTGGAGTAGAGTAGGTTCCACCTATGAGATGTAAGCACTGTAATGCAGGCCTTGGCTAGGGAGCTTGTCTTTCTCTTCTTGCCTCCCTGGTAAACAATTTTACATAGACTGTGGATCCAGAGAGAGGGAACAGTTTTCAGCCTTTTCCCCATCCCAAATGTCATGCAGTGAGCATGGCTTTAGTCAATTTCTTCATTTTCATGGGGTGTTTCCCATTTCTGACTCCATCTCACTTTAATTCATGTCCTGCTCTGCATAGTGCCACACCTAGTTTTCTCTGGGTCTACAAATTAACCCTGTCCACCATCTTTGTGTTGCTTTTCCACTTAGATATAGTGTGGAACTCAATACATTTGATTCAAAAATACATACTTTCAGTGAACATTTTTAAAAGTATAACAGACATAGAAGATCACACATGAATCAAGCTGATAAATCATCATAAATTGAAAACACCCACATGACTACAAACCAGATGAAAAATAGGATATTACCTTTAAACTTTGTGCCCTTACCTAGCTACCAACCACACCTTCCTCCCCAGAGAGATCTTAACTTAATCTGATATAGGTAATAAACAGAGGTGTGGCTTCTCAATTCTCTCTTTTAACATTTTATCTATCAATGGTATCAGTTTTCAGTGGAGGTGGATGGGAAGTTGAGGTTCAAAGGAAGAACAATGATGATAACCTCTCTAGGAATTAGAGGACCATTTCTTAGATAATGCTTGCCTTTGGGGCCCTCTACTGGAGGGTCCTTGACCAAGTCCCTGCCCTATGGCTGTGAGCTTTCACTGATCTCAGAGTCATAGTACCCTGAAACCAGCCTTTGATAATCATAGTCAGTACAATTACTGTTTTTTGTGCTTATATGGACTGAAAATACCAGGTTTAATGGTGCTTACATGAAGGTGAATAATAATGACATAACTGATTACTAAGTGCCCACATGTGCTTTTAAGTCCTACCATAAAAGTCCTTTGGCCTCATTCTCAGAGATAACATAGGGCTAGGGAGATGGATTAGTCTTATGTGTGTTTCTCAGAAAAGTCCTGTCAGTCCAAACTGATACCATTACTGTCTTCCAGATTAGTGTTAAAATAAGTGACTTGGGATACTGCACATGTGTCTGTGTGTTTTCCAAATGAAATCTAAAACTGGTAAAAATCATTTTGGTTTGACTTTTTTTTTTCTTTCTTCTAGGTAAATCCTTAATGGGGCTCATGAGAAGTGTCAGGTAAACTTGGCCTAAGTTCCAGGGAAACTCACTCTCCCTCCCAAAGGATATAAAGGAAAGATTTATGACTCCAGGTGAAAAGCATAAGAAAGCTGGTGACTATAGATGACTTTAGCTTTGGGTTTCTGGTTCACTGGGAGTCTAAAATGGAACTTTGTGATTTCAGGAGATGCCTCTATGTATATGGGAAGGAAAGCCTTGCAGAATCTGTACAGATATGGCCGTCAGTCTGTGCCTGTTTATTCACATATACTCTGTCTCCGAAGACCCACAGAGTCAATATATAGAGAGCAGTGCATTTTCATCTTGAGCTTATGTGTTGTCAGAGATATTTTATTAATAGTTTGAAATTCCCCATTTCCTCAATTAAAACAAATCTTGATAACATTTTGCTTTACTCACTAGTGGGACTGAAATACTATCCCCAAAGTAGACTTGGTCCACGTTCCAATGTGCTCTCCAGTATTCTGAACAGGAAATCAAGTCATGTCTGTCTGTACAGCCCTCACCATGAATATAATTCATTAAGGAATTAGAGCTGTGAGTTTTTGGAGTATTTTTTCTCTGCTATTGGAATTTTTAATATGAAAGGCTAAATCAGTGTGTCTGTTTGTGATTTAAAAGCCCTCAAATTGAAGACTTTTGCAGGTGCATGTTGGCATGTGGGTGGGATCTAGACCTTAGACTAGCTCGCATTTCAGCACCAGAGTAGAAAATGGGCATGGAATGAATCCTCTCTTGCCCCATTAACCACTGGCCTCATAGGCAACATCTGGAGTTCTCATAGGTATTTTATAACTAATATAGCAGTAGTCACTCCACCACTGGCTGTAGTACTTCTGGGCTAAGAACCACAATACAGTCACTGAAAGAACAGCCTTCTCATTGAATAAAATGGCCCAAGTATGTTTCTCTTCCAATTTTTAAGGAATTAAGAAAAAAACTGTAGATCTTTCCTCTGCCTTCTGTTTCTAATTTAGTGCATTAGAGTGCTTGATTGTCTCCTGTCATGCGATGAAATAAAAATGAGCAATACTTGCAAGGAACATCCTCCTTCAGTGGACCTCTCATACTGCTTGTCCTGCTGTGCTTCTGTCCATGGTGTCAAAGGTCTCCTGAACTTAGGCACATGTACAAACTTGAAAAGTGGCCAAGAGATGGATTTTTGTGCTCCACCACAGTGAAGGCAATTGACATATTATGAAGCTGAGTTTAAGATAGTATTGATAGTTTTACAGGTTTTTAAAATTCATTTCTTTAAAAGAACAAGGGCCCCTTTCTTCATTTCTTCATTCAGATTAATTAATATGAGAGAGATAAAACACCTGAAGAAAATGGAGTAAAAGCTGACATCCACAGGGGTCGAAAATTGAGGAGAAAGCAGCTCCCGAATGCTTGGGTAATTTCCTCTTGCTGAAGAAATACTTTCTTGTATTTAATGGGAGAAATTAGATGGTGTTTTTCTCAGTCCCCTTATAGCATGACAACATAAATACTACTGAGAGCCTCATCATTACCATGATGTTAGAGTTAATGTATAAGAAATGCTTCAATAAGCAGTTTCGATCTTCCACAGAAACCCCATGACTCTGAACCTAGAGCAGATGATACATGGGAGAAGAGTCTAGGAACTCAGACTGCACTGCAATCAAGTAATGTTTAGTAAATAAAGCTTGCTGTTCTCTTACTTGGAAAAGCCTTCATTTCTTTGAGGATTTTAAATATTTCAGTCAAAATGTTAGACTTTGAACATATGAAAGTAAGCAGGAAGCCTGTTGTCATTAGCCTCATGGAGTTCATGGTCTAATAAAGGGTATGGACCAAGAGACATTAGGGTGGCTTAATGAATTAAGTCATGAGGGGAGTCTAAAAGAGTAAAAAATAGAAGTGAGAATGGTCAGGACAGGCTTCTCTAAGAGGTGATGTGAATACAGATACTGGGAAAATGAGATGTTGGTTTTCCAAAAAAGAAGGAGTGGGACATTTCAAGGTAGATCGGTGTGTGAAGTCCCTGGGGGCACAAATGGCAATCAGAAAATAAATTAGACAGGAGGTGGAACTGGACAAGAAGGCAGGGGGCAAATGTTCTTTTCTTCTGTCTAGTAAGACTTTGAAACATAAAGGTACTTGACATAAAGGGTCCATTGAATTTAGCATGTGCCCAGGGATTCTGAAGACTTTGAAGTCTGAATAACTTTTACCTCCCTACAAAGTGAAAGGATAACAGTTTCGTTATTACAAAGAGACTCATGTAATAAGCACATTCTAATAGTTCTTTATATTTGAATAGAGTTTTTGAATTGGCAATTTTTTTTTCACAAAGGTTCATCTGTTCTTCGAAATGTTCGTAAGTTGGGTGCATTCAGATTTATGGTTAATTTCTCAAAAGAGATTAATATAGTACTTGAATCCACATAAAAATGCTGCCAAATAATTGAGATTTAAGGATAGGCAACTTTTATTTTTAAAAGATCCCACAAGATAGCTGTTCACCTGATTTTGAAACCCTCTAATAATCTAGGTATGGAAAAAAAATCTTTTTTTTCCCTTGGTAGTTTGCAAACCTATGCATGGAGTAGAATTATATGAAGTTTAGAATGGGTAAAACTAATAGTGGATATCTCTGGTGGAGATTGATTGATTGCAAATGGAAATGCATACTATTCTGGAATGATGAAATTTTCTGTGTTCATATATAGAATGGTAAATAACTTTTAAAAATCACAGTTGTCTCCCCAAGAAATTTTGATACATGATGGAGTTTGAAAATCACAGCTACAAATAGAATGCTTTAGTCAAGCAGGTGATTTAGCATCACAGAAACAAAGACAAAAAGCAAATCAAACAACAAATCTCTAGTCATAATTGTTATAGTTCCAGTCTCTTATAATATAGACTTACCAAGCATGAGGCCAGGCTCAGGAAACCATGTTTCTCACAGGCATTCTAGTGACTGTGATGCTGAAAACTTTTACAGCTGAGATTATCCCCCCAAATAAAATTTTAAGCCCTAAGAAATATTTGATGTCTTGCTGATATTGAATGCATGGGAAATAAGCATATGATATTTAGAAATGAATATTTGTACTTCCTTTGATAAAAATATGTGGGTTTATCTGAATATTAATTTATTTACATTTATCATGTTTGAAATTGTGTAAAGAGAAAGTGAGCTCACAGAGTAGTTGAGAATTTGGAGGTGCCTTAATACACATGATAATTGCCAAGAATGAAGAATAATATATCTCAAACATTCCCTGGAAGTATATTAATATTAGGACTATAATTATCCCTTTAAGAGGTTTTATAATATAATTTATTTTTGTATACCTGATCAGTGCATTTTTATTTTTTCCTTACCAACTAACCTTTTAAAAAAATCATTCCCAGTAGTCAACAGCAATATATCCCTCAGCTATTCCAGATATTTAAAAGTGATAGAGAATTTACTCATTAGACTAGAATTACCTATAAATCAAGAGAACATAGTCCAATGTTGCAAATCCATATTTGGGTGAGAAGTTTTTCAGACTGTACATCTTTGGGTACATCTCTTCCTGGTTCAATTGTCCATGTTTTCTCAATGACTTTTCATTTCAAAAGTTTCCTAACATGAATCCTTCGTTAACTATTCCTTTTAAAGCCAACAGAAGTTCAAGTGTTCAATTCTGAAAAACGAAAATAGAAAGAAAAGAAAGAGATCATACAAGACGTTTAAACAGCTTCTGAATGAAGACTGCAAAACAAATTTGTTCCTTCAGTGTAAACCTTGTGGTGCTTCATCTATAGGCTTTTGTGGTCTCTGCTTTTCTGAAATAGCAGGAAATGTTTTAACAATTAGAGTGAGCAAATTGTAAAGGGAAATATGGTAGTGTGTTACCAGCCGAGTCCTTAAATAAAACATTCCTTTCTTAATGTAGTCCTGATGCTGCTCCGTCTTCTATTAGTTGGGGCCACTGCATTGCCATAGGCAAGCATCAAATATACAGTAGTTTGATAATGGTAATATGTAGAGCACTAGAACAAAACACAATTATGATAGGCAGAAAGAGACACAAACTGCATCTACCTTTAGGCATCTTTTTGGCTTCCCACAAACAAATTAAACCACAGTCTAATTTTAGTGATGTGTGTTTGTCTACTTTGCATTCTTTAAAAAGTTCTAACTTTTCTAAAATAAGATGTCAATTTTTTTTTTTTAACCGTACCAAAGTTGGAAAAAGAAATATTGGTACATAAGTTATAATTACTTATTTATATTAATGGACAGGTCAAGAGTATGTATTCAAAATTTAAAATGCTCAATTAATAGAAAGGAGATTTAGTAGAATATATATATATGATTATATACCCATATATACTACTTTAAATTTTCTGATAAAAAAGAAATATTTTAAATGAAAGTTTTCCTATTTTAATGTTAAAATGAATTAACTTTTCAAAGCATCATCTTTTCCAAAACCTTACAAATTTGTTTTAAATGTATATCCTACAAAATCAGATATATGACAGATGGATGAGACAATAAATTGAATCCAAAGTTTCAGCTGATGTAGATTTACCAAAATATTAGACGCGTTTAAGAAAAAGAATGTAATCCTTATTTAAAATTAATTTTATGTGATGGTCTCAGATATTATTTTTTAAAAGTACTCTCATTCTTGTCTAAATTTAATGTGTTTTTCCACTAACAATTAAGTTCACAAATAATATAGGATTGGATTCCTGTCGAATCAATTTTGTAATCATTAGGAAAAGATAAAATCCAAATCCTTGAGTACAAGAGAATATATAGAAAGATTCAAAGTTAGTAGTAAACTTGAAATCAGGGAGGCCCTATGTTTAAAAGTATATCCCATGACAGAGTGTTTGTGAACAATGTGGGCCTCAGAGTTTGACTTCATCAGTTCAGGTGGTTCTCCATCACCTTACTAACTCTGACCTCTAGCAAATGTTTAACCTAATTAAGGCTCAATTTTATAATTTAAAAAGCTGTAATAATAATGCCATCTCTAGTAATGAGCTGCAGGAGATTTTCTAATGCATTCCACACAATGTTCACTTTCCTGTCTTAGCTAACAATGTTCAATTGCTTCAGAGCAAATAGTTAATTAAGTATTTTGTGTTATCTAGTCTCTACCTCACTCCATTCTGGTATTCATTTTAAATTCTTCCTAATTCAGAAGAATTTTGAAAGAAAGGAAAGAAAATTCAATTGTAACCCATTGGCCCCTCCTACTTAGTACAAGACTCAGGAAAGAGTTAAAAATAAATAGACTAGACCTCTGAATCCTGGGGAATTTGGTGATATTTTTGTTGTCATCCATTTGAGTTTCTCAAATTATCCCTAGGTGCTCACTGCTTTGTAAAATGTGGTGCAGAGTATGCTCTATGAATTGTTTCTCAACATTCATGTAGACTTATTTGCTAAAACTGTGGATATCCTACTTGGATATAGTTCTTTGAACCCTTTTTTGAATAATAGCCTTGCACTCCATAATAACATTTTGGTGCTTGATGGTCCGCATGTATGATGATATTTACCACATAGCCAAGGTACATAATAGGCTATACCATCCATGTTAGTGTAAGTGCACTGTGTATTTCCAATAACAATGAAATCAACCAATGATGCACTGCTCAGAATGTTAATTAATAATTTTAATAAAATTTATATTCCAATTCTTTTGTTTCTCAAAGGTATTACTCTTGCTAGGTTGTTTTTCTCTATAATATCTTTTATTAGTAGTAGCATGAATTAAGTGCTTAGAATTACATTTTATTAATAGTTATGTTTTTCACTATTTCATAATTTTCACCTTATAGCCATTTGAATTTATACTATTTATCCCTGTTGTAGGCATATATTTCACATTAAATAAATGTTTGGTACTAATAGTAGATATGTATCTATATGTATAGAATTATAATTCTATATTTCAGGCTATGCTTTAAGTTTACAGCACATGTGAAATACAATATTCAAAATGCTAATAAATTCTAAAGATGTCAGTGTGAAGAATTGCTGGACATAGAAATGTCCTGATTTGGAGGTGGATCTGCTTACTTCTTCAATGTATCTGGAAAGAGAAGCATTTTGGGCCATTTAGCTGAGACAAATCGCCATGTTCATTAGAAAACAGTCACTTAATTCAGAATTAGGGGTACCTTTAAAACAATGCTAGGATGGAGGAAAAAAAAACAAAAAATAAAGAGTGCATGAGAAGTTTAAGAAATCTGACTCAGAGATCTGAACTTATTCTACATGTGGAATCCATCAAGCCAACTTTAGTGGCACTTTCAAACTTCCCTTTTCTGTAACTGTTCCTCATTAAACTCAGAAGGATTGAGGATAACTTTTTTTCAGTAATTTATGACATTTGTGTCTATTTGCAACAGTTGTAAAAATACAGCATAACCAGGAAACATCATAAAACACTCATAAACCCTTCGAAAGGCAGCCAAAGAACTAGACTTTCCACAGCAGTTAATGATACAAATGTGAGCGAATTATCCCTCAGCTGAGGCTGTGTGAAATCTGTGAACTATGTAATGCATTTTAACAAATACTTAAGGCATAAAAAATAAAAACAGAAATCAGCTTTATATATAAAATAAAACTTATATGATAGAAAATTTCCAATAATTCTGTCAACATCAAGTATAGATTTTTATGAGAAAAGATCTACATTAATGTGAAATATCTATTCTTTTCACAATTTTTTTAAATTAGATTTTCTCCTGGAGGTTATAATTTACTTACTTCTATAATAAACCAATGAGTTCAGTTTATTATAGGTGGAAAGTGAGTTGTTTCCCTCACAGAAAAATGCATATTAATATTCTATGATGTACAATTTCATAAGAAAACGTACAGGAAATGTACATTTATAAAATTGCTGATACATATGTGTATGCATACATCACTTCAGTTTAATTTTATTGTGAATGACACACATTTTACAGCTTTTTAAAGAATATTTGAAAGAGTTTGGTGCCTTAAAAGTTCACATTTTATAGTTCCTTCCACTACTCCATACGAGAATAATTCTAAAGTAATTTTGGCCAAAAAAAAATATTTGCTACCCAATTGATAGTACTAGCTGAATTCAATTTATTTTCTATTTTCTAGGTTCCTGGTATGTCTTTGTATTTATTGGAAACAGTGAGACCTTTTCTCCCCACACAATACAAGAAATGCCTGAGAGTTGGATTACAGTCATCAGACTGATCTTTTCCCCAGAAACTAAGCTGTTGAGAAGATTAAGAAGGGATGGAATTTTCATACTTTTGCTACTAGTTTGAATCATTTCTGTACTGAAAAAAAAATCAGGTAACATGCTAGGTTTAATTGGCAAATCAATGCCCATTATTTCTTCCGGCTGGTTTTCCTGGGGCTACCGCACACAAAATCTCTCTCTAGTTCCAACTTGAAAAAATGCTGGGAATAATAACTTGGAAGAGTTCCTAGTCAAATTACATTTATTCTGGAAGATTTCTTTCCCAATGAATTAAAAAATAGTAAATGGGAGAGAAACATAAACATATTGGTTTTTTATGACAACCTAGTACCAGAAAACAGTGAAATAGTAATACTAGTATGATCAGTTTCCTAATGATAGCATACAATAGGAGAAATAGGCTCATTAAAGACAGAAGACCTTGTGCAGAGTTTTGGAAAACAAAATAAATTTGGTCAATCCACAGTCTCCCTAGTTCCCCACACCCAAAAAAAACCCTTATTTTTAGCACTAACCTCGGTGAAAGCTTTAAGGATTAAATCACAGGGAGACAAACGGTGGGCATTTTAAAATATGAGAACTACATCGAGAGCAAAGTAATGGATGCTGAAATTTTTCAACATTAATAAAGTAGAAGAAAAGGAAAAGCATTAGACAAAGAAGATAATAATGTCATTTTCCCTTATTACTCTTAACTGAAAGTTGTGAATCTAGGAAATAATATAATTCCATGATTTTTTCATAGCAAATATTTACATTCACAGGTACATTAGATGAAAGCATACATATATGTATCAGTGGATAAAATGAAAATATTTAAGTGGGTTGAGTCAAAAATTTTATTGAGAAAACAAGATTTTGATAAATAGCCAAAAATAATTGAAAATCAGAATGGACACACTCCAAATCTTGATTTCTTTGTCCAGGCACCAGCAGTATAGAGTATTGACATTATGGTATGTAAACACATTCACGACACTTACATCATTTTGTCACATGCTGTTAATCACCTAGCATGCTGTGAGATCTACTAACCTGCTATAAAAGGCACACATTTTTGTATTTGGAAATGTTTCAACTTATTGCCTTCCTTTCTAAAAATGACCTGAAATTGATGTTTTCAAGACATGGCTTGAGGTTCACAACACTTGTCACAGAGGGGCAACGTCATCATGTATATTCTTCTTAACATCCATTTCAGAAATTCTGCTTGCATACCTCTAAACTGGTTGCAAACTAAAACCCTTATTACAAGGAATTGAGAAAGTTCCTCACCCTGATTCATAAAAACAATGTGTTGAATAATGTCTCGAAGAAAGACAGTTAAGAGGTCATCCATGGTGAGATTTGTATCCTAGATTATTCTAGTAATGGCAAGCATGCCACTTTTCATATCTTTATTCTGTATAAGACCTTGGTGAAAGTTAAGAGTAATGACTAGGATATTGCATTAGTCATGAAGGTTGTTCATCATGTTTGTTTTCTTAATTCTGATCTAGTTTTAGATGTATTCTTATTTTTTTATCTTTGGAAAAAATAGTGTATTCAAGAAAATCATTTGGGTGGATTCTGTGCTTACAATAGCGTGGTATTCAAAAGCAGATTTGATATAACCAAGATACTATCCTCATACCTTTTGTCTATATAGATTCCCTAAACTGTTAATGATGGGTATTGTATAACAATAGTGGGGATTTTTTTCAGTACCTGATGAATGATATGAATTCTCTCTTACCTCACAGATCTCAATCTTAGACTCATTCCTTTGTATATTTATGTAGTTTGCAGAAAACTAAGATGCTTATTTTTAAACCAGCTTGAATACCTTGTCTTCTTTTAAATCTTTCTAAATTTCTTTAGTATAGTAATTCTACTCTCCTTGATGTTCCTATAGCATTTTATACATTAAATAATCTGGCTTTTGTCATATTGTAAAATTTCATGTCTGATTCTGAGTAATATGTGGGTACTTCACTGGAATGGAAAGTGTCTTAAACATTTTTTTCCTCCTTTGTCTTCTCCTCCTTCTGTCACTTCTATCTTTTTCCTCAATTTGTGCAATCTTAAATTAAGTAGGCACTAAGTAAATGTTCCTTAGTTTCTTTCAACTTCACGGTGATAAAAGTAATCTGTTTTTCAAAGCATTATTTTTAATGTCTTCTGTTATAAAATTCAGAAAGACAACATGGTTGGTTTAAAATATTATTTTATGTGTATTGGAAGAGTTGTAATAGTTAATTCAAAGATCAGGACATGGTTTTCTATTTTATTAAAAGGTCTTTACATGTAAACTTGGGTAATTGTGAAAATTATAAGGGTACCAATCTTCTATTTAATACATTTCTGAACATTTATTCTATATCTACTTCTAGCTTCAGAATTGATAATACTAGAACTGTGAGAGGAATAGACGACCTCTAGATAGGGCAAGGTGTTGGAGGGGAATGGAGGGGGAATGCGGTTAAAAATGATGGGGGAACATGATGATCATTGTTATCCAAAGTACATATATGAAGACACGAATTGGTGTGAATATACTTTGTATACAACCAGAGATATGAAAAAATGTGCTCTATATGTGTAATACAAATTGTAATGCATTCTGCTGTTATATATAAATTTAATTAATTAAGTAATTAATTAAAATGATTTAAGTATATGTTGGTTGAAAATCAGAATTGTTTCAAATGTAGCTGTTAGGAAAGGAAATCTTCAGATGAGACATTTTTCTGTTGCCTTGTTTTTGGTCATCTAACTCTGCTCTACAGTGTTCTAAGACTTTCCTATTAGAATATAAGCTACTTTGACCATGATGATAATGAATAAAGAAAAAAGTAAAGAAAAAACAGACAGGTTCTTTAAATCTGTATTTGAAACTAATATTTCAGTAAAATTAAAAAAGATACTCCATCCTATCCACTTGAAAATCAATTTATTTTATGATGGGGCTACAGGACTACAACCTATTTTAAGTTAATAATGGTATATTCATTTGTCAGACGCTACTATTCTTTATAAATTTATCCTTAATAAAAAGATACGGAGAAATTTAGCTAAAAGAATATGTAATTTGTTTAGGTAATTCAATATTAAAAAGTCATGTCATATATAAAATGAAATATAATTTTGTTTATGTCATTTCTCTAAGTTGTGATTCCAAAAGTATGAGACAGATGTTCCTATAGTTCTCTAACTTGGGCAAAGAGATCTAAGTAATAATTACTTAGATTTTAAGAATTGTTACAAATTTTTAGTCTAACTGATAAATTTTAGTAGTATTTTAAAGCAAAATATAAGACCTCTAGTAAATGAACTATAAAATTACTTCGTGTTGGAGTTAGTATTAATCTTTCTAATACTTTAAATGGGCTTCCTGTCATTTCTATAATCAAATTAAAAAGTACTGATAGATAAGCAAAGCAAAAAGGATGACGATTGGTTGAAAAAAAAATTTATAAAATTTAACCTTATAACATAAGATGAATGAAAAAAATCAACAAGAAACTTAAAGGGGGTAAAATTTATAGTTTCTTCATTAATATATAGGAGACAAATAACTCTTTAAGCTAAATCACATTTAAATAGGATTAATATAACAAAGTCAGTGACTCACAAATGCATACAAAATATCTTTTTTACCCTCCATGTGAATAAAAGTCGTTTTCAGGTTGGTTCTAGTGCTTTAGATACAGATGAAGCATATTTTCTGGAATTAGTATGCCTTGAGTTGGTAAAATTTAAATTATGATGCATTGAATAGCATGCAGGACTAAGTCAGGCATATTTGATTGCAATGTGGCTTCTGATATTACCTGAATGAACTTCTGATAGACGAATGATTTACATGTGTCATCGTTTTTAGCTGTAAATGGGAACACTATTGCTAAAATTAGCGGGATTAAAGATATAAATGAAATATGATTAAATGAGATGCAACATAACACATTATAGATTCTCATACACCATTAAATTTCTTCCTATCCCTCTACCTTCACATGAAAGTTTCTTTCTAAAGTTTTATTCAGTCATAGAGACAATAAACTATGCCATTTATTGGTAAATGGATGGAACTAGAGAATACTATGCTAAGTGAAATAAGCTCCCTCAGAAAAATCAAGGGTTGAATGCTTTCTGTCATTTCTCTTGCAGAGCTAGAGAAAAATTAGGATAAAACTGGGGAGGGGAATTAGATATTATAGAGATGCAGGCAAGATTAGTGGAGTAGAAGATAGAAATCAACAAGAAAGAAGGAGGGACTGAAAAAAGGGAGGAAGTACAGAGTGAATTTAAGCTCAACCTCAAATTGAACTTTTCTAGTGATTCATTCATACAATAACAATGCATGTTGCATAACAAAAACTATTGTAATCAATATTTTCTATGAAGCTAATTTTTCTACTTTGGTCAACAATATTATATAAGAATTAGAAAAGTCTGAGTCAGCAGAGTTGTGCAACATATACCCCATCAAGTCCTATACAATTAAATCTAGAGTTGTCATTGTGTATAACAGGAAATAATTACTTTTTGAAGCTTAGCTTGTTTATATATTTTGCTGTTTTCCTCTGCTAATACCTGTGCATGTATTACATCAAAATGACTGTATACATATATTTAACTCTTTATCTCTTAGGGAAGAGTGCTTGTTAAATATATCATATACACTTGGTTTTATAAACTCATATGTTAGATATATGGCTAATACCTCTGTGGTGAGTAAATGTTCTACTGATCAAATGTAAAAGTTCAAAGCTGCTCTTCCACAGCACCCAGCTTTCTCATATGTTCCTAGTCATTGCTGTTTAATTGTTTTGCACATTATCTTTTAATATAAAAGTTAGATACAACAAAGTTGGATCTAATAATAATGGTTGAATTTGTCATCCTCAAGAGGCAAGAAGCTCAATGGCAGTCAAAACTGTGTAATTGTAAATTCTGGAAATGATGACAGGACACACAGCAAGTTGATGGCAAATCTGGACAATGACATTTTATATGCCTATATTTTTTCACAATTCTCAAGACACTTTTCCATAATTATCTCATTATAGGCCAGAAAGAACTCTAGAAAATAAGCAGTCTAGATATTGTTTTTTATTGTCCCTCCTTTTGAAGAAGAATATTTTTGGGGATGGAGACTGTGTAATTAAAACTCAAGGGATTAGCAAAGGATCTGATCAGTGGAAAATCTTAATTTCCTTAGGAATGGTTACAATTTTTTTTTTTTCTGATTGACTACAATTTACTGATTGACACTATGGACCTAACATTACTTCAAGGATACAACAATGAGTCAATATTCTCTTAGGACTTCATATTGTAGTGGGAAAGTTATACAGTAAATACTTAAGAAGGAAAGCATATTAAATTTTCTTAAAATAGTAAATATTGTAAAAATTAAAACAGTGGTAAACATGTGCTAATGATATTTACTATTTTTAATAGAATGGGGACCAAATTTATGATGATGCCATAATGACAAAAAGACCTAAATGATGGAGTAAAATAGTGACAGGAAAATCTGTGGGAAGAGCTTTTTAGGAGGCGGCAATGGCATTCACATGGGGAGAATATATTTGATGAATATCACATAATGTGACCTCAGCTGTTGAAAGAGTGGAAGGGCAGACATGGTGGAGGGGAGGTCAGCAGACAGATGATCTTGAACTATGACTTTGCTTTTTCTTTTCGACATAATCTTCATATTATTTTGTATAATCAAAACTATTTATAAGATATCTTTTATCAAGGAAAAACATGGCCATTAAAATCAGCTTTATAAACAATGGATGTGTAACCGATGTGATGCTGCAATCTGTATACGGGGTAAAAATGGGAGTACATAACCCACTTGAATCAAAGTGTGAAATATGATTTGTCAAGAACTATGTAATGTTTTGAACAACCAACAATAAAAATTAAAGAAAAAAAATAAAATCAGCTTTATATTCAAAACTTGGCTGCATCTTTGCATGTAATGCTGGATTCCATTTCCTTTATCCAAAACAGTGAGATCAAGATGAATTGTAACCATTTTAGAGGACTAGCATAATAGACAAAGATATGTTGTATTTGAGATATTAGTATTTTTTTAAATGAAATACTTTTCTCAGATTTGAAGTAGTCTGCTAAAATTAGATTTCATCCTTTTAATATGGGCCTTACAAAATGTATATATATATATATATATATATTGATTGATTATCTAAAATGTTTATTTTCAAGTAGTTATATGAAATATAGATGTATAAAGGATAAACTACATGATTTGTCTTTTATATTTTAATATTTAAATTTAAAATGAAATAGGAAATCTAGAGCTAGAGAAATCTCACAAATATACCAGATGACAATAGCATAAAACAGGTGCATTCCAGAAAAACAGGAACATATATATATATATATATATATATATATATATATATATATATATATATATCTCCCACATTCTCCAAGAGGTGCTGTATTTTTTTATACTTAGAATGTCAGTATACTGGGTAATAAACTTATATGCACCTAGTTATTTTTAAATTGTTAATAAATACTAGTCAAAGATGACATCAGTAGGAGGTGACATTTATAAAAAGGTTTTAGAAAATAATGGTAAAAGTTCTAAACATAAAATTAGGTTTTTCACAATTTTTAAATGTCAATGAGTGTTCTCAACCTTATGCATTAAGTCTTTATAAAAAGGTTGATCCACTTTCTAAAGTTTTCCTTTCTTATGCAAAATGTTAAAATAACCTTTTCAAAAAGATTATTTCCCAAATCACTAGCAACAATGACAAATACTTTGGAAGACACATACCATTCTCATTGGGCCAAAATGTTTATAGAGAAACGGAGATTTATATTAGTAACTGTAGACAAACAATTTTTATGAGTGTAAGTATTTATGAGCCCAGATGAGCTAAAGTCCATAGTGAGACTCATTAGTCAAGGGAAAAAAAATCCTTGGCTTTATACAAAATAAGATAACTTCATTGTGTGTAACATATTTCATATAAACCACATTTCAAAATTGTTTTATACAGTTAAATTATATATAGGCCTTGAATTATACAAGTATATTATGGGATATAAATTATATAAGTGTGTAAATACATTGCACTGTGACTAAATTAAACATTCATTCATAAAGTCAAGAGCTCAAGAAAAAGAGAAAGAATTATGGGCATAAATAGAAAATGTAAAGGAAATATTTTATATAGTATCCATAGTCAGAAGAAAGGATGCTATGGATTCGAGATCAGAAAAGGAAAGTGTTCAAAGGTAGCAAAACTGTGAGTAGACGCTTTAAAAATCAATAAACAAGCAACTAATAATAAGAGATGTTGAAAGTCATCTGAACTGGGGATTCTGGGCATCTGGCTCATCCTTTAGCACAGACACTGTGCTTCATACACATAACAATGATAAATATCAAAACAGAAAAAATATCTCACACAGTTCCATGAATCAGAAATTTTTGAAAGGGAAATGTATTAAACGTGAGGGTTGTTGAACTCTGAAGGAGTTGTCTAGGAACTGGGTTTTCCCAAGTAAAGGGAATACAGATGACAAAGAATAAAGGCACACTAAAGGGGTGAGTCCACCTGAGACTCAGTGTTTGGGGCCAAAGATTTAGGTAAGGTGGATATCCTAAGCTATGGACTGAAGAAGAAAAAAAGAAAAAGGCTGTGGTTTGAATTTTGGATTTAAGTTGACTCAGAGCCTAGAGAAATGGTATACAAATAAATGCATAGCCAATTACAAAGAACTGAACAAGACAATCAGCTAGCTATGTGCCTGAATCTGTGATTCAATGTCACCTTCTGAGTAGAAAATATTGTTCATAGGAGGATTCATATTAAGTAGGAGAGAAAGTGAGTGGGTGAAGTAGGTAAACTAGTAGTAGCTAAAGAATTTAAGGTAGCTGATTCCAGGAGAAGCCCTTATGGTCAGCAATCTATATGACAATAAAAAAGACAGGTGGAAGGAAAAAAATAATTAAAAGTCACCAGCATGGAATGAGACAGATGTCATTACCCTGGGTACGTATATGATTACATGAATGGTGCGACTCTACATAGTGTACAACCAGAAAAAGGAAAAGTTGTGCTCCATATGTGTACAATGAATCGAAATACATTCTGATGTCATGTATAACTAATTAGAACAAATTTTTAAAAAAGACTAAAGGTCAACAAAAGCTACTATATTTTGAATGTAAAAGAAAAGTCACTACCAACTACCACCAATACCAAAGGAGACATCAAGCAGAATTATAAAATAATGTGTGTTTTTATAATGTACAGATTGAATGGAGTAAAAGTAAGCGGTGAAATATTGAAAAGGCAGACTTTAATTTTTTCCCAAATTTTACAAGACAATTTTACTCAATAATATATTTTATGTTGACTTTGACTACATCTTTTGCTAATAAAATTATATGAGTTTTTAATTAAAAATTTAAGAAAACTAGCAATTACTCTTACCTGTTCTACCTTGTGGGGAGAATTCAAAAGGAATAAATGAGAAATTTGTGTTTCAGACAGAATAAGAAGTAAAACGATGAATTATGAAAAGGCTCTTTTGAACTGATGTGTTAGACACTTACTTCAGAATGCTTCTCTATTAGTTATTCTAACTGGTTGAAATCATTGAGAGGAGCCAGATCGGGGAACTCCAGTTACTCTGGAATCACTGTGTAAGAGAAAAATCAAATAATCCATTAACATGCAAAATATCCCTGCATTTACTTTTACCCCAGAGGGTTGGTATTACTTAGAGTCAAGAGCACGGAGAGAGATCCAAGATTATTGTAGAGGATAAACCACAAATGCCACTGCAAATCTTATTTTTGGACTGGTTGTCAGACATCCAATCTGAGGAATCTGCAAAAGTTAGCTGAAAAAATGTGTGAAAAACATATCAAACACACAAACACCACTCAAATGCAGCAAGAAACAAAATATTATAATGGTGATATTTGAATGGCATTATTTGAATGCAACAGAAATAACCTACAAAATCAATGAACATAACACAAATTCACTCTAGGCAAAAAAAAAAAAAAAAGACTTTAATAAACACGCGCAGACATGGTAGGTGGAATGAACAGTGACTTGAAACATAGAAGGAAAAAATGACAAATTTCAAAAAGTTCTTGATGCTCTCCATCTCCTAAATGTCCTGAGTGATAAAAATATGATGAACTTTAATGTTCCAATTACTATGAAAAATAAAGTAACACAATATTTGTATAGAAAGCAGCTGGATATATGCAGAATTTAAGACAGTAATTCATAGATAGCCTAGTCTGAGAAATAAGGAAGATATGTTTACAACCACACATTATTATAGTAAATTTGAATTTCATTACTGATAAACAGAAGCTATTACAAACTATCAGAAAGAAAGTGATCATGTGCAAGCAAATTAAATTAGGATGACCACAGACTTTCCACCTGACAGACAATAAAGAATAAACATCCTGGTGAAACTGAGAGAACATAAGTCCAAGATTATAGACCATTCAAACTGCCACTCAAAATTAAAAGCAGAATATTTAGACATACAAACATAAGTGATTTTAATACATTGTGACTTGCACTAAAAGAGCTAATAAAGAAAATACTTCAAGAATAAGAATGGGGTAGGGAAAATGACACACACACACAAAAAAAAAAAAAATCAAGAAGCACCCATGTATGCTAGTTAACATCAAGAAAGTAACTGAAAATCATTAATTATTTCATGGTTAAAATTATGTAAAACTAAAACTCTCTAAGACCAATCAGAAAGAAGACAATACAACATCAGTATTCAAAAAATCCTGAAGTTTCTTTAATTATTCTAAGTGGGAATAAAAGCTAATACTATTATGTGGAAAAAAAAATAATCCTTGAAATTATTGAAATGAATTCTCCACCCTTCAAACCAAAAGAGGGAAAGAAAGTATATCAAGAACTTTATCAATTTATCAAAGGTGATGTAAAATAATTTTGACTTATAATATTTTCATACTAATATGCATTATCAGATTGGATTAAGAACAATATCAGCAATATAAGATGAGCTATATTTTGCTTATGAGACACATAAAATAAACAAATATAAGGTGATAATGCAGGTATGAAAGCTCATGTCTTGTAAATGTTGGCTAATGAAGCAGGCAGTGTAATATTAATAACAAAAATGAGGTGCTTTATTGTGAACTTATTAAGGATGACACTGACATTACATAATATTAAAGGAAGATATGCAAATAATTCTAAAGTAATATAAAATAATGAGTATGTAATCATTTCATATTATAATATATAGCTACATGAAGCATGAGGTAAAAAGAAAATCTTCAAGAAGCAATTAACAAATCAGCAATGGTGGGAAAGATTTTATATCCAGAAATTGATAAATTCACAAGAAAAATTTAATTAGTATATGTTGAGAATAATTTAACAGAAAAGGATAACATATTTGAAGTTGACATAGAATCTGACCCTTTTTAAATGGAAAAACATACTAATAACCTTGTGTTAATTTATTTATATTTACAATAAAAGTGCCAATATAATATATAACTATATCTCAATGAGGTGTGAATAAAATGAGAAACAGCAAAAAGTAGGTTTGAAGACATTAAATGAACACTAAATATCTCATGGTGTTAAAGTAAAACCCAATGGACAATTATACAATATATATAATATGAAACCAAATTGAAAATGTAGCCATCAAATTTTGTTAAAAACAACTGAGGCTCAGTGTGGTGGCACACACCTGTAATCCCAGCTGCTCTGGAGGCTGAGACAGAAGGATTGCAAGTTCAAAGCCAGCCTCAGCAAAGTGTGGAGGGCCTAAACAACTCAGTGAGACCTTGTCTCTAAATAAAATACAAACAATGGTTAGAGCGGTGGCTCAGTGGTTAAGTGCCCCTGAGTTCAATTGCTGGTACCAAAAAAAAAAAAAGAAAAAGAAAAATGGAAAAAATAATAAATTGAGGTGTCAAGTACAGGAGACAAATTTGTATATTTAAATGTATTTAAAATTTTCGAAGAAACAAAGGAAAAGCTAAAGAATTTTTAAAAATAAAGAAAGAAAGAAAGCCTAGTCTTTATAGTAGAAACCTGGAGAAAAAATGATAATAACAAAGATATAAATTAATATAAGAAAATAGGGAAAAAATTAAGTATTACTTTAGCAATTCTGATAGGGGAATAAAAGTCACAAATATGTTTGGAACAAAAAGGATGTATAAGTTAAATTATTGTAAACTATCTAAAATTCAGAAGATGCTATTTAGAGCCATTTTTATCAATTTCCAAAATATAAATAAGTTTGAATAAATAATAGAGATCATGGAATAGAAAACTTTTAAAAAGTACTGAAAAATAACAAGAAATGGGAATATATCCAAAAGTATACAAGTTAAAATTAAATCTGTAATAATAAGCTATTAACTTCCTAAATATATACTTGACCCAGATGACTTTATCTTAGAAGAACGTATGTTCCTGATTTTATACAACTTCTAACAATAAATTTTTCAAAAAAGTAAGTTATCCAATTCAGTTTATGAGGCTTAATCAAATAAACATGACAACTAAGGTGTAAACAGTATAAGCTTAAAAATAAAACTGAACAAGAACAGCAAGAAAAATTTGAGACCAATTTCTCTAAAAAACTGATATGCATAAATCTGAATTAAAATAGTAGCAAATAGAGTTCAATATTGTAAACACACAAAGGATACAAAATATCAGTTACACAGGAAGAAGAAATTCAAGAGATCTATTGCATATCATTGTGCTTATGGTTAATAAAAAAATGTATGTTTTAAAATTCCTTAAAGAAATATAAGCATACACATGAACATGTGCACATAAGTAAACTCTATTTTAACAAATTTACAGGAATGCAAAGAACTATCAATTTTAGAGAAAATGATCACTATACTATGCTTCAGAATTTGGAGGTGAGAAAAAGAAAAGAGGTTCCCCAAAGAATAAGGTGAGATACTTAGTAAATTTCAATCCTTAACTGATGATGAAAATTCCTAGATGGTTAATTTAGATCAAGTGATTAGATGAAGGTCTCATAACCTAATCATTTCATCTCTAAACTTTCTTGCATTATCTTACACATGAGCTTTTGGGGAATACTTCATATCTAAACCATAACAGTGGTTTTTGGCTGAAAGAGAAATTCTACAATCAACTGGTAAAACCTGTCCATACTGATACACATATTCTTTTGTCCAAGTCAAAAACCAGAGTTTATTCATCCTTGTAATGGCATTCTCTAGACATTGAGTCAGAGAAATTAAAAGAAATAAACAATGCAAAAAGAAATGGAAATTGTTCCTATTTATGATATTATCAACTTCTTTGTAAAATACTCAGAAGAACCAACAAATTAAGCTATCAACATTATTTTCTTAAATTGTTAAGTCTTCTAGATTCAAGATTCACATAAATATCATAGTAGTCTTATACTCCAGTAATAACAAATAGAAAGTATAGTAGAAATAAAAAGATGGTATTTATAAAAACAATAAGAGTATAAATTACCCATGAAATAATAAAAGTATAAAGCTCAAATACAAGGTACGTAAGAACTTAATAGAACAAATTACCAACCATATATATATATATATATATATATATATATATATATGTTGGAAGATATAATAGAAGATTTTCACAGATAACAATGCCTTAATGAGTTTGATATATTGATACAAATATGCACGTAGCTCTGGTTCAACAAATAACACATTTTGAAGGAAATATAAGAGGAGATGAAAGAGGGAAACTTTTGGTATTCTAAAGAGAATATGAAATGTATTAGTTTTGTCAAAATACGTTATTAGTACAGAGAGGGAAAGACTAATATGTGCACACAAAGTTTATGTATGTCAGAGGAAATATTTCAATTAGTGGAGAAGAGATGTGCTTAAAAATAAATCTGGGTCTCTACATCATATTAGAAACAAAAAGAATTGTGAATTTTACTTTGAGAATAAATTTGAAAAGTGAATTCTAAAACCACAAATAAAAATGTAGAAAAGGGATTTTTATAACTCTGAGGTTAAATAAAATTTCTTCAAGCAAAACTCAAGAAGTTTAAAGCAGAAGGAAAAGATAAATTTGGTAAAATTGAAGTGGAAACAACTGTACTTCCATAGAGACCATAAACACTTCCTAAAAAATGTAGTTAAGCTTTAGGAGACTATATTTGCTCTCCATTAACCAATGAATGATTAATGTTCATATTTTAAAATAACTGTCTAAAAGTCAGTGAGACCAGTACATTTAAAAATGCATACAATTTGTTATTAATTTAATAAAAAGTTAAAGGATCAAAAATATTAATAGATTCTTAAATAATAATTATACAATTTAAAATCATATTTAAATAATATGCTATATCAATATAGTCAAATCTGCGTTCCTCACAATTTTATTGAAAATATGGAGAAAATATATATTTTCTGTTCTCTTAAACATCTGAAATAAAATTTGGGAATATGCATTACATTTTAAAAGGAAAATATCTTTCACAATAAAATTATATTTTTAGTAGAAATGTCACATAAACATGTAGGGGGAAATATATATTACATTCTTATATCTTTTGGTAACATAGAAAGTTGAAGAAGTCTCAAAATATCTATTAACTAGAGAATAAATAAAAACATAATAGTAAATGCAAATGAAAAAGTATTGAAAAGTAATCAGATTAATCAACTAGAGTTATAGGTGACATTATAATTAATTCCAACTGAAGATATTTTATTTATTTATTTATTTTAAATATGTCTATATTTTTTAGTTGTAGTTGGACACAATACCTTTATTATATTTATTTTTATGTGGTGCTGAGTATCAAACCCAGGACCTCACACTTGCTGGGCCAGAGCTCTACTGCTGAGCCACAACCCCAGCCCTGAAGAGATTTTATTTAAAAAGCAAATTGCATTATGATTTTTGCTGTATATTTGCATTTAAACCAAAGTTTACAAATTCAAGACATTACATTTTTAATGTATGGATATATATTCAGTGATGATATCTGAACATGCATAGGCTCAATGAACTCCAATGTAAGAGAAACAATAATGGATATACTTACAGAAAATTTATTTATCCATCTATAAAGAATTATTGGAACAAGGTGTGGTGGCAAGCTCCTGTAATCCCAGCAGCTCAGGAGACAGATATAGCAGTATCTCAAGTTCAAAGCCAATCTCAGCAATGGCGAGGTGCTAAGCAACTCAATGAAACTCTGTCTCTAAATAAAATAGAAAAAAGGGCTGGGGATGCGGCTCAGTGACCAAGTGTCCCTGCATTCAATCCCTGGTACCCCTCTCCCGCAAAAAAAGAATTATTGGAAAAAGAATCACTTGTTTTAAATCTGATTAACAACTTGCATTTTCAAATGAATTTAATAATTCTTACAATTAAACAGCAAAATGAAGAAGAAAAATGTGCAGAAATACTAAAGAGAAGAGGCATTTTACAAAAGAATGTCAACTTATTGACTGGTCAATAAATCCATTGCAACATTTCAATGCAATTATTTTTCAGAAAAAAAAAACATGCTAATTTCTTTCTATTGTCTTCTTATTGTAAACAAACTTTTGGAAAGAGATCAATGCAAACACTGAACCTGTCAAATGTTGGCAAGAATATAGAGTTGCTTCAATTCTCATAGTTTTATGGTAGGACTATAAAATTGTATGATCATTTTCTAAAAACATTTGGCAGTTTCCTACAAAATTCAACATGGTCTATATACCTTATAATCTACAGCCATAAAAATCTTCTCTTTATTGAATGAGAATTATATCCCATTTTTTTTAAAAATGTAGTGGTACCAAACAGGAAGACATCTCTCCAAAATACCTAATTTATTTTTTTAGTGATTTAACTCTGCAACTCACCTTTTTTTAGAATAAAACATAAATGGGATAATGTATATTAATTGTTTGCTTTGTAATTAGTAAGCAGTATATTAAGCATAAGCCTTGAAATTTTGGTTCAAAATATAAAAAGTTCAAAAAATGCTCATACATTATACTCAAGGAGCAATAATGATTGCTGATAAATACATACAGAACAAATATATTTAAGTCACAATTTACTTAAAATCCATTTAAAAAGAACAGTAAAAATATTCTTTTGGATATGATGTCTTAGTGAAATGCTTCCACCAGTGTGAAAGAAATAATATTTTTAGAAGCTTTAATTATATAAACAGTGCAGTCTTCAACCACAGAGATAACACCAAGAAGAGCATTACTACCAGATTTGAGTATGATAAGTTTTTATTTTATCACTGTAACAAAAATAAACTCACTGATGTATATGTGATGGAAAAATACTACTTCTAGCCTTTCTAAACAATGTTAAATATTTGAACAAAAAGGAGAAAGCAATTCTAAATATGAAAATGGTTTCCAAATACAAGTGTTTTTTTTGTCTCTAAATATTTTATGATCTAATAATCCATGAGAAAAACAATGTATCTTCTTGCATTTTTTTCCAGTAATATGTATTTTGAAATTGAAGATTAACATCCTACAGAGGAAAAAGTCCTGAGACGTGCTTGTACTTTGTGTAATTATGCAATAGTCATTCATTGAGCACCTAGTCCTATCAAAAACCAACTGCAAGAATACAGAGCAGGGCACTAAAATTTTGAACCTTTAAGACACTTTATGTAATTGAAAAAAAAAAAGTCATGTAAAAATACTAGAATACCTTGATGGGTAACCATAACATAAATGTCAACAAAAGCTTTGTCCTTGTCCCTGATGCCAATCCAATAAGGAGGACATGGTTTTGAAGAAAATAGATAAAGAAGTCTTATTGCTTTGCTAGCAAAGGGAAAGCATAGGGGACTCCTATCCTAGAGGCTGTGATTCTGTCCATCAGGGGAAACAGTGGTTTTTTTTTGTTGTTGTTGTTTTGTTTTTTAAGGAGGTGATTCAAAGGCTATATTCCAGGTATTCTCAGTCCAGAGTTACAATTCATTTGTTAACTTGGGAGACAGGCATTTCTCCGTCTCCAAGTTCTGCATTACTTCATTCCTGTGGCGGGTTTCTTCTTAAGGACACATACCTGCCTAGGATAGAGAAGAAAGGTAATCCTGTTTCGCCTGAGATAGGGGAGCAGGGGGGATTAGAGAAGAGGAGGAGGAGTGAGAGAAGAAGAGAAATAAACATGTTCTTTTAAAAATAAGACATGGTGGCAGAGCAACAAGGGCTACATTTTCAAAGCATAAAGTGAACCACCATTCCTCACAAACAAGTACAAGAATGTAGGACAGAAGAAAACGGTTAATTTGGAAGGTGGTAATTTGGTGAAAGCCATGTGTTTTGCTCACCTTTTTGACACTGTAACCAAAAATAATAGAGGAGGAAACATTTATTTGGGGACTCATAGTTTCAGAGGTCTGTTCATAGTTGGCCAGCTCCACTCCTCAGGGCCTGAGTTGAGCCAGCACATCACAGCAGAAGTGTGTGGCAGAGGAAAGTGCCTCAGGGCACGATGATCAGGAAGGAGAGAGAGAGAAGAGTGCGCAAGCGAGTGCACGCTCTGCTCAAAAGGACAAAATTTATTCAGCAAAAGCACCCCCCCAGTGAACCCCTTCCTCCAATCACACCCTACCAACCTACAGTTACCACCCAATTAATCTTATCTGGGGATTGATTCACTGATTGAATTAAGGCTTTCATAACCTGGTCATTTCTCCTCTAAACCTTCTTGCATTGTCTCACAGATGAGCTTTTGGGGGACACCTCACATCTAAACCATAACACCATAGGTTTAGAAAGAATAACTAAGAATTTATTTCGAACTAGGAAATGTCATTCACCCACCGTCTTCATGATGGTTAATCAACAGGTGGAGAGTCCAATGTACTTACAGACTGACAGGCTTGACTGTGATGGGGCTGTCCTCACCAAGAAGCACAGGGTTTGGAGAGTGGGACAGAGCTGATGTGTGTTTGTTGAACAAATAGTCCTAATCCATTTCTTTGAGTTCTTAGGCACTGTAACAGAGCAATGAAAATTTAAAAGAGACATCAGTAAAATTGTCTCTAATGGCAAAACCAAATACAAAAATTTCCTTGTGTAATTCCAACACAGCTTAGTTCCTGAGCTTCCTCTTCAATTTCTACCCATTTTAAAGGAGGCACTAGCTGGTTTGAGAATGATTGCTCTTGGTAGAGCTGGGCTGGCAGCTCTCTGGTGAATAGTGCCAGAAGAACAGCCAGATTGTATTTCATGGACAGGTGGCCTATGTCATTGAAGGGTTTGGTGATGGATAGCCTCTAAATTCATAAATGTTAAAGTAAATTCCCAATACAATACTAGAATTTTTTTGGGGGGGGGGGCAGGTGTGTACCAGGGATTGAACTCGGTACTCAACCACTGAACTACATCCCAGCCCAATTTTGTATTTTTATTAGAGACAGGGTCTCACTGAGTTGTTTAGCTCCTCATCATTGCTGAGGCTGACTTTGAACTCATCATCCTCCTGTCTCAGCTTCCCCAGCTGCTGGGATTAACAGGCATGCACCACTGCACCTGACTTTGGAATATTCATACAGTTTTTTTCTCCTCACCCCCTCCGCCCCAGATTGGCAGATTTGAGCCAATGAGTGATTAGGCCCACAACTCTCTCCCCCCTAAGCATTCCCCTGTCAGCCATTTGGAAATTCAAGGAAGATTTAGCATTAAAATTGTAAAATGAGAAGACAGTAAAAGTTTTATTTACATAATTGCAATATCATGTAGTTCTTTTGATATTATATGTTTGCAATATTTTTCAAATATAGACAGTAAGTTACTTAATCAGTGTCACACAATGAGAGAGGCAAATTTAAATAGAAAACTCTATCTGGCAATAGTCCTGAGACTTAACATGCAGGTCACAGACTTGATTTGGGAACTTGGTCTCTATGGAAGGAAGCAGTTACAATTTAAGTACTTACTTTTGACAAAAGCATGGCACATTATTGTTCTTATATTATTTAAGGACAAAATGTATATGTTTTTAAATATAAGAATTGAGAATATTTTCTTTTTAAGGAGTGCTTTGGAGATTTTTCTTAGCTTCAAGATAAATGTGTTTAATTTTAAATATCAGTTTACACATATGGAGAAAATCTACTTAATTTGTCAGCACAAAATAGGTAAATACTACCCCTTTTTAGTATTTAGTAATACTTTAGCCCAGGACTGTGAAATCAGGGCCATTTCACACAGGATTTGTATATAGCTGTCAATCATTGTTAGCTAAACAAAAGATGATAGTAGAATTTAGAGAAAAAGGAGGAAAATCATTATGTTCCTCTTGTAATGAGAAGTCATCACCATTCCCCCCACCTAATCCACATGTTTCTAGGGCCATTTGCATTAGATTAACTCATTTCCACCATAAACAGACATCCAAAAGTCCTAAATAGATGATAAACTGTAAATTTTAATGCCCTCCATAAATATTTAGATCCAAAGATCTTATAAAAACCTTATCTAGCCAAGCATGTTGGCACATGCCTATAATCCCAGCAGCTCTGGAGGCCAAGGCAATTCAAAGCCAGTCTCAGCAAAACCAAGGCACTAAGCAACTCAGTGAGACCCTGTTTCTAAATAAAATATAAAAAAGGGCTGGGGATGTGGCTCAGTTGTTGAGTGCCCCTGGGTTCAATCCCCAGTACCCTTTTCCCCACACAAAAAAAATCTTATCTATGATCCTAGAAGCTTTCCTCCTTTTGAATTTTAATGATAAATATTTCTCTGCCTTGTCTTTATTCTGATTTCTCAGAGGATTTATTTCTTCCCTGTTGTATTAACAGTTCTCCAGTACTATTAAGGACTGCTTTACTGTTCATAAACTTTCAACAATTTATTTTTATTTGGAAAATTTGTCAGAAGCTATACATCCAGGCAAGATATGGGCTAATGCAACTTTTTAACTACAAAGAAAAATTTCTTGGGATCATCCATATCAGATTTTTAAGTTAGATGCATAATAATTTTAGAATTTAAAGGGTCTTCTTGGAATTTTAGGATGACTTAGAAAATTTATCTAGCTTTTATCTTCTCCTGAAAGCGTATACATTTGTCTAAACAGGATTTAAAATTTCAATGTTTGAAACTACTGCAAAAATTTAAAATTAGGTCCTCCTGAATTTTCTTTGGGGGGGTGGGGGTGGACGTGTCATTAGTCATACTAGGAACACAAATGATTTGATTTTTTGTGCCATATTTCTAGATGAACTTACATGTGATTGAATATACATTATGAATTATGTTTTTGATTATTCAATCTCCTTTAATTTCACAGCAGCATTTTGAGGTTGATATTAGTCTTAGAGTGTACTTAAATTGTGACTCAACTACATGAAAATGACTAATGAAAGAACACAGAATAAATGATACTACCAAAATTCAAAAATGAAACTGTTTAGTGATGGGTTCACTATGTAAAATTTTTATTTTTATAATGGCTCAAAAAATATTGCCAGATATGGCAAAGAAAATGAGCATTCAATAAAGGGTCCTTCAGCTCTCATTTACTACCTCCCTAGAATTACTGCAATAAGTAGTAAGCTATCAATTATTTATGTTTTATTCTCTTTTACCTACTTCAAATAGAATTCAATATTTACAATACTAGTGAAACTACTCTTGAATAACTTCTTTTGTGTCCAAATGAAATGGAAGGTTTTCATTTGTAACTTCCTACACTACACCTTAAAATAAAATATTCTCTGCTCACAAATTATATAACAGTTTTAGAAAACTAGAGATGTAGATTTGTGATGAAGGACAGTATTTAAAATTCTAGAACTTGATATGATGACCCTCAGTTTTCTCTGATTAGGGCCTCAGAAGACAAAACAAAGGTGTCAGTCAAACTGAGCTCTTACCTGGAGACTTTGGAGAAGACTATACTCCCAACCTCATCAACTTGTAGATAGAACTTAGTTCTTGTGGTTGTAGGAATGCAGTATTTGTGTTCTTTCTTATAATCAAGTGTAGAAAGTCACTCTCAGCTTCTGGGGACTCATCTGCATAGCTTCTTACATGACCTCCTTCATTTTCAATTCAGTAAAGACATAGTGGTATTATTGCGCCTTGCCCTTTCATGAGGAACCAGAAAATTCTGCTTTTAAAAGAATTAATTTGAATAAATCAGGCACAATCAGATAATCTACCTATTGTAAGGACATTGTATTAGCAGTCTCAATTACACATGGAAAATCCCTCTTACCATCTAACATCTTATATAATCATATAAGGGAGGCAAAGATCATGGGGGCCATCTAGAATTCTGCTAGCCATTCTTCTCCATTCTTGTCTCTTATGTATACTATTTCCTATATACTCAGAAGTCAGTATCATAATTTTAAAACTTAGACTACTTTAAATCCATCAGACTGGTAGTAAATTTATTGTCTCAACTCCAGAAACATCCTTATGGATTTTGTCTTGTTCTCTAATTACTAAAATCCTAATCAGATAAATTTAGATTTGTAGCAAGCCTACTTTATTGAATTTGTCAGGGGACAACCTCTGTGCATTCAAGCTAGATCATCTATCAAATTTTATGGTTATTTTAGGTCACAGATGAGATTTTTTTTAAGAGAGAGAGAGAGAAGAGGGAGAGAGAGAGAATTTTTTAATATTTATTTTTCAGTTTTCAGTGGACACAACATCTTTATTTTATTTTTATGTGGTGCTGAGGATCTAACCCAGCGGCCCGTGCATGCCAGGCGAGCGCGTTACCACTTGAGCCACATCCCCAGCCCACAGATGAGATTTTATATACAAACATAGCTTCCTATTTATTTGTGAGAATATATATGAGTATATACATATGAGTATATATTACCTTCTTTAGATTTAACCAGATTGAAAATATTTTTTAAATTGCCTTTTTTCTGAACACGTAAAGACTTTCTTGTCATTGTTATCTTATTGATAGGGTATAACTACTATTTACATAGGGTTTACATCATAAAAATTATCTACATTATGTACAACCACAACACTGGGATCCTAACTAAATGTACACTATGTTTCTATAAATATGTCAAATTATATTCTATAGTCATTAATAACTAAAAAGGACAAATATAAAAAGTATATGGGAGTTTGTGCTTAGGTTATATGTAAGTACTATAACATATTACATGGGTCTTCAGCATCTGTGTATTTTGGTACTCAACAGGGAAAGAGTCCTGGAAGCAATCCCTGCAGATCTTGAAGGATGACTGCATACATATTTAATGGAATTATCTAAATCCCTGGTTTACTCTGCACATTCAGGATAAGGTACATCTGAATCATCCTACTCTCTTCCCACTTTACTTCCTGCTAGGCTCAGTTTGATAATGTTGGCTGTTTTCTTTTCTATGTATTATTCAAATGGCTATCTGAAATGAGTTATCTCAATAGTAGGTATGATATTGGATAAAAAAAAAAAGATACTTATTCCAGTAAACATAAAGTGATCACTGTCTTAAGTCATGTTGTAAGGAGTGAGAAGCTCACAAAAGCAACACAGACAGTAAGTGTACTGTGCCCTTCCAGAATCTGACTCCAGGGGTAGAATGGCAATCAGTAACATCATGAAATAGAACTGACATCACTGCTATAAACAAAACCAAGGTCTAATTTCAGGCACTGAGTATGTCTGTCTCCAAAAGGCGTCTTCTCAGATTTAGCCATTTATTTAATTTTGATTTGTGGTGGAAGAGGTTGTCTGAAATGAGATTTGTTAGAGATGTAATAGAATAAGCAAAGTAGTATAAATATGCCCTACTGTTTTAAAAAGAAAAACAATGACACATGAGCTTACACCACCATTGTAGATAATCTTTGGAAAACACTGATTCTAATTCATTAAATATGTTTTTCATAATTGTTGTTTAGTTAATGACTGCATTTAAATAAGATGCTATCATAAGACATGATGTGTTAGATATTAATTATTTAAAACATATTTTAAGGCTAAGCAATATAGAACAAGCTATTCACCTCTTAAATAAATAGGCCCATAGCAACTCACTTATGCTTAACAACTGATAACTCCTTCAGTAAACCTATATTTTAAAGTGAATAAAAATAAACAAAATTGTGTTTTTATTACCATTTGTAGTTATAGTTTCTTTTGATTGCTACATTGAATAGAACAAGACTCATTTATAAATTATAATAGTAACTCTTGAAACATATGCTAAGTAAAAACATGTGACCCAATAACATAATCTTTTGAGCACTTTTTCCTGTTGTATTCACTCTTAATTTACCACGTGCTGTCCCCCTAGTAGTCCTAAACTTTTTTCACTAAATTAGGTGTAACCTTTGAAAACAGTGTTTTTATAATTGTTGAAATCTTTGAAACCTTCAAGATGTTCACTATAATTTTCAACAAATCTCTCCTAAAGTAACATGTAGCAAATGTGTAAGAGAATATTTTTCCCTATCTTCTCAAGCTGGGTTCCCCTACTTAGGCTTTCCTAGTATCTTGGTTTAGCCCTATATTGAGAATGATCACAGCCAGGCACGGTGGTGCACACCTGTAATCTCAGTGGCTTGGAAGACTGAGTCACTTGAAGATTGCAAGTTCAAAGTCAACATCAGCAACTTATTGAAGCCCTAAGCAACTCAATGAGTCCTTGTCTCTAAATAAGATATATATCAAACAAATCAGCAAAAAAAACACTGGGGATGTGGCTCAGTTAAGCACTCTGGGTTCGATTCTTGGTAACAACAACAACAAAAAAAAGATCACTATATTATGTTGGTAACATTGGTTGTTTATGTTGCCTAGTAAATGTAAGAACAAGAAGCACGTCTTACTTACATATATAATTCCTGTACATAGAATGTATTGTAATTTTAGCAGGTGCTAAATTATTTTTAATGAATAAAACATTGAACATAGCACTAGTTTCTTTTATTTTGAAATAAAGTAGCAAATCATTCAAAATAGTTGTGCTTCAGTTTTGTCATTTATTAAGAACAGGTTAAATAAAAAACTTCAGCTTAATGTTTCCAGAGTAAGATTATTTAATGAAGTTTTATAATTTTGAGAATTCTCCAGCTTTAACTTCTGCATTTCTTCATTTTATATATGCAGATTGCTAGTGCCCTCTTATATTCTGTGTTTATGATACCATTTCACATCCTTGAAAGACAGTGAATGTATATTCACAATTAGAATAGCTTGTCTTTGAGACTTTAATTAAAGTAAAATGATCCAGATAGTTTTCAAAAGTAGAATATTAGTGTGATTGAATGTTTTCATGGCTTTATAAAACCTTAAGTATTCATAATATTGCTTATCAAGTTTGAAAATTTAACAAGGATATATCAATTTAGGGGAGAAATCTAATAATATCAATTTCCTTTAATTATAAAAAAAAATCATCTTCTGTTACTCAGAATCTGAACATAATATGGGAATCACATCAATCTCACATTGAAATTGTTAGTATTACTGTAATTGTTGATAAGAAGATAAAGAATAGCAACATGATGCTTTGGTCTATGTAATTGTACTCTAAGTCCAAAATAGTCTCCTTCCCTGGTATGCTTCCAAAATCTTTTCAATCACATTGATGCCTACTACTGATATTAACAGTTACCTTCTAAGAAACCTCCCATTTACCTGCAAGATTGATTCAGATGATATTTAACACATTTTGTACCTAACTTTTTTTAACCAATTTAACATGATTTTCCATGGTATAAGAAAAGCCATCATTTGCTTGATTTTAAGTGGACCTAATTGTAGTTATATTGCTTGATTCTCCCCTTAAGCTTGCACTTGGGCTATTTCCTTAAATTCTGTGCTTCCCCACCCCCCTCCCTTCTACATAGTGAATTCTTATCCAGCCAGTGATGGCTGGTTCAATTTCCAAACTTCATTTAAATAATGTCTCCAAGTATGCCAGTCAAATTATTTCTTCTATGCAATTACATTCACTATCAGATTTTTTGTTTGTTTGTTTATTTGTGGGCTTTTTGTGTGGAGGAGCGGGCAGGAGAGGTATTGCTGGAGATGAGCCCAGAGTCTCACACACCCTAGGTAAGCACTCTACCACTACTCATAGTCAGATGGTCTGATGCTTATTATTTCTCAAATTCTGTTTTAGGGAAATTTCCTGGAGATAGGGACCTTGACCTACAATTTTTTGCATCTCTCCCATTTCTTCAATAGATTTATCTGATGATTTTCTAGTGATTGACAATTAGCAGAATCTGTAATAATACAGAAAGGTAATTACTATTAATATAGATATTTGACTACAAATGAAAAAATTATCTTGTGTAGGTTTGGTATTTTTTCAGCTAATATTTCTATTTATGAGGAATGGAAGAAGTGTTTATTTGTTCATTTGCTACTAGAAATTAAAAGAGAAAAGTTAAAGATTTTATTGAAAAATAAATTTTTATCACTTAGTTCCCTTGAGACATGTGGCTTTTCTCACAGAACTTTGGAAGTTTTCTATTCATGTAAGCTTGTTTTTTTGTTGTTGTTGTTTGTTTTTTGGTGTGTGTGTGTGTGTGTGTGTGTATGGTGCTGGGGATTGAACCCCAGGCTTTGTGCATACAAAGCAAGCACTCTAGTAACTAAGCTATATCCTCAGTCCATAAGGTTGATTTTTAATAGATTCAGCTAGCGATATTATATGGCAGGAAAAGTAATCCTTTCCTTACCCATCACAAGCGTGATGTCTGGCATCCCTATAACCAAAGACAGATAAAAAAGTGGAAAGCATGAAGAATTTATTTAACCAAAATTTTACATGACACAGTTGCCTTCAGTAAGAAAACCTGAAGACCTAGGGAACACTGTGTTTTATTATTAGGTTTGATAAAGAATGGACAATATAGAATTATGATCAAAGAAAAAGAATCTGATCTAATAGTAATAACCTGGTGAGGTGGCAAAGAGCCAGGTGAGGCCTGTCTGTTGAGATCTTCTTGGACTCCTAGTATAAGGCAAAACACCTGTCACGGCTATCACTGAAAGGTCTGGTGACCTACCTTTTCAGGGAGGTAGGTCATAGAATTATTTTATGTCCAGCTCACACAGAAAGAAAGGAGAATTTCATAGGGTGATCTTCCTTCTTCTTTTGTTTTTTTTTCAAAATTTTAGGTGACATATTTTGGAGTGTCATATTCTTATTCCTAATAGCTCTATAAATACACAAACATATACATATTAACACATTAATTAAGGAAAGAGAACTCTAAAGATATTTTCAATTTTAATTTGTTTTTGTTTCTTCACTTGGGGTAAAGGGGATGCAGCAGATCTTCAAATTTTTATAACCATTAAGTGATCCATGTGGATTCAAACTAAAAAGTAGTTATCCTCTCCTGTCTAATCCTATAGTATGACACTTGTGGGCACATTTTATCTTGGTATTGGAATATGTCCACACCAGCTACCTGAAAAAATGTAAGAAATTATTTCATGGAAATATTTATTTTTTTTAGTTAAGGTTATATAAGATTGTTTTATTAGTGATAGCAAATGAAATCCAGGTACCTGCTGACTTTCTGTCATTGTTACCCTTTACTGGTCTCTGTTGACAGGTCTAAAAGTAGTGTAAAAGTGGTAGTTCTCCTTTCCTTTGGGTGTAGTACCTTACCTATTGTTAAAAGGATGTGTTCTTCTAGGCTGTTTCTAAAATTTTAAGGTTTTTTGGGTGGTGTCACTATTTGCTTTTGGATTTCTCTTATGGGCTGTATTAGTTTTAGTTCTAACTTGCCTTTCATCTTAGGCCAAGACTTGCTTTTATTCAATTGTATTTTCACATACAATTAAAGTTGTTATTATCCCAAAGCATATTTTTAAGAAATATGCTTTTTGGAAAATAAAATGCCTTAATGAGATTTGGGGATAGATCAGTTTTGAATCCCATTTAGAGGTTGAGCAGAGACAGTTTGTATTATATGGTTGGAAGAACTGAGGATTTGAAAATGATTGATGGGAGTTTAAATCCTGTCTCTATTCTTGGATCATTTGGGATAATTTGTTTTGCTTTCTTGGATTTCATTTAGCTCATCTTTAAATTGTAGATAATAATATAAAACTCTTCAGTTTGCTGAAAGAAAAATTGAAACAGTATATGTGAAAATTCAAACATGCATAACACAATATCAGGTGGTTATTTCAATTGTTATTTTTTTACTATTGTTACTAAACTAATTATTATTTCTGAAATTCCTAAAAATATCACTTCATGAAGTCAAATTTATTCTACTTGTATATCTCATGAATGCAGCTGGTGTGATGCAAACAGTGAGAACCAATACCTGAAAATCCATAAGATTAACAATTATTCTCTGAACTGAGAAGCATATCGCATAATATTTCTCTAAGAGAAAGCCATCCTTAGTTGTTGATTTGATTGATTTTGCAATTTCTTTTCAATTGGACTTTATTTCAGAATACTGCATTTCAAATATACTTTTAACACAATGGGTAATCTTATAACTCATAAATACCTATAACTTTATGCCAACAATGGCTTCTTCTGTAAGGACCCCTACCTGCCTCCCTACTGTCAACCAAAGATACCTCTTAGGAGCTTTAGTGTTGTTTGATTCACCTTCCTTTGACTTAAATTTCATGGGCACCTGATCTCAGATAAACCAATTGATCCCTTTTCTGGGGCACTAAAACTAGGCATTGCTTGGGGAGGTGTCTACAGAATGTTTTTTTTTCACAGTTGAAGGAGGCTGGCCTGCAGAAAGAGAAAACAATCTTGCTTAATGAAGCAGAAACAATGGAATTCTGATGATGATGCAAGAATTAAAGATAGGCAGTCAGGGTACATAGGTAATCAGATTGAGAAAATAAAGGCTGGTTTGGGTCCTGGAAGTTGGAGACAGCACCTAGAAGATTTGAATGTTAATGCCTCCAGAGCCTTTGATTACCAAGATTACCTACTATACTTCCTGTCCCAGAAGGTTGTTAAAGAAGCATCCAGTTAGCAGACAGGGAGCTGCTAATTAATGCCCCCTGCATAGCAGCTCCCTCCACCTTGGCCCTTCCAGCCCACCTGCTTCTCACCTTTTGGCCATCCCAATGGCATCTCCTGGGGTGTAGTTGAGTTTGCAAGAATGAGAGAGATAAGGGGAAGAGAGCAACAGAACAAAGAAAGTCTAAAATATATAAAAAGGGCAAGATGCTTTCACTTCTTGAGATACCAGGACACCGGCTATGGTCCCCTTCTCCCTCCCAGGAAGAGTCTGTATTACTATTTTTAAATAAAACATGCTTTCTATGCTGGCTTCCACCACTTCCCTACTGTTCAAATGTCAACATTTGAGGAAGCAGAACTCATCACTGATAACTAGCTGATCAATGACAGCCAAATTTCTCAGCTGCAGTGACATCTTGGCCTTCCTCCACCTCTGCTATTAAACTCTGCTTCAGATTCTGAAACACTTCTCCGTAACCAGAGCTATTTTTCTCATTTTTAAATTTTATTATTTTTTTTTTAAATTTAATCAAATTTAACTTTTTTCATCTGATGTTAAAAATCATATGTTTAGGTGACGTAGTACATTTTACACTTAATGAAGTCTTATGTGTTAAGCATTTAATGAAATTTATTAAATTGAATTTTATCAGATTGGGCTAAAAGCTATGGGACTGACTAGGATTGAAGGACTGAGAAAGGAGAAGACCTAATAGTTTTCTTTGATTTATAACTTTCTTTTATTTCAAAAATAACCTTTACAGAAAAGGAAATTACAAGTTTATACAGAGAGACACTTGGCTATTTTCACTGGATTGCATTGCTATAGCTCAGCAGTAAAAAGAAGCCTTTCAAACTATTAGGAAAAAATAAATAAAAAATAACGGTTAGAACCTGAGCAGTTATACAAAGCAGAAATTGGCTTGGCCCAGTACACTGAAATCCTGTTGCTTTTATTGGAAATGGTTTCTTTTTCAGTAAGTGCTTTTTTTTTTTTTTTAGTTCTGAGTCTGTAGCTGCAGACCCTTGGTTGAGAAAATGGTCATACAGAGACACTGCCAGGGCATTCTGCCTAAAAAGGAATTCTAGGGAAGAAAGCCTGGGTATCTTGCAGTGGGATTGTTTGTATAAAAATTCACATTCATTGCTTTACACTCTTAGTGTTGAAAGCTTTTCTCTATAAGAAACTCCATCTACCCTGAGCCCCAGTATCTTTCGGTCTCTTTTTACAATGTCACTGTTAGAAAAAGATGAAAAAGAAACAAACCCAGAATCTTGGCTTCTTTTCAGATATATTCTGGTGAGCTACTCGGTGAAGGAGTTTCAATGGAAACCCACCCCTGGATCAGGAATGGCAATTCAGGAACTGATCACTTTGAATTATTCATGACCCAGTCAACCTTGACATTCTGAACACTGTGTGTGAGAATAGAAGAACTGAACAAGAAACCATAATGGTCATTATTAAGAAGCAATAACTGCTATTCAGATGATTACTAGCGCCCAGAAGGAGTAATCAAGTCTTAAATGAAACTGCTCTACATTTGAAAGCCTTCCCTACAAATGTCTTTGAGAAATATAACTACTTTAGGTAGTATTTATTTTCCATCCTTTTCAATTTATTGGGTATTTTACAGTAGATTTTCTTATCATGTTACATTCCAGGCAGACCTTTGGGGTGCGGTCACAGATGTATTTCCAAAGCTGTATGCTGAATGAGGGATGTGTAAATCAATTAAGTTGTTCTTGTCCTTCATGGGGATTTATGAATGTCTTTTTCTCCGCATCTACTTTATTCATAGGATTTCAAATAAAAGGGAGAAATGAGAGAGGGTTTTTCTAAGAGGGAGAGAAGTATTCTTAGCAAGGAATCTTGAAACTGCTGAGTTAGAGACATTTCTGTAAATGACTAAGGACATCTGGACTGAGCAGCATACATATCTCACTAACATTGGATTGTGCAATATATAATCTTAATGACTGTGGCTTGAATTAAGCACACACACACAATCTCTTACTCACAAATCACAAGGTCTCCCAGTAATTTACTCAAATAACTCCTTCAGAAGAAGGTGACTTTTTTGTTAGATTTCATGGTTGTATCAAACAGGACACTCCAGGGGCCAAAGTGTTAAAAATGCTATATAGGAAGAGGCAGAGATTATGGCCAAATTTAGTTACTCACACAAATCTCCTGCGTTTCCCCTGATGTCTGAAAATCTAAAAAAACTTAATTTCCCGAAACAGCGCTGGGGCTTGTTTAATGTGGTTTTGGTCTGTGTCTTAGAAAGCGGTGTAAGAATCTATGCATTGCATGCAACGGTTTTACATTAGAGTGCAAGGAAAACTTATGCGAAATGATGTACATGAACATTGTCAGAATTATGTAATTACCTTAATGCTCATAGCTGTCATGACCCATCATAACATGAATCGATTTCATGCTCACAGCAGCCATGACCTGTATTGCCATGGTTACCTTAAAGTGTTTGACTGCAGAAGGAGACCTAGAAAAAGTTTTAGAGGCCGCCATCATTTAAGAATGAGTATGATTTTCCACCAATAAGCATAATTTCCTTTTAGTTTATATTTTAGGAGTTTATAAAATCATATTTTTGTGTGTATATGTATTAAGATTAGAAACTTTAAATGGTTAACCATCATTAATTTATAGTTTAGTTGAAATGAATTCCAGATCTTTCTACAAATATGTTTATAATGTAAAGCCATGGAGAGATCTTAATGAAAGGGGAAAAGGGAAATTCAATGTGATTCAAAAAGGTGAAGGAAGAGATAGAAGAAAACAATGACCTAAATTATAATTGTTTCTTCTTGGAAAATATACAGAAGTCTTATAAATCTATTAGGCTCAGTTTTCTTTCTATTTACTTTAAAATAATAGGCTCATACTGGTGAAAACACATGAGAAATAACATTTTGTTGGAAAAAGTAAGTGCAATTGTGCACTCCTCTCCTGAAGGTGAAGAGCTGGAAACATGGTCTTACACAATCCAAAGGTCAGCACAGGAAGACTCTGTCTGATGGGCATGCTTCCTGCCTGGAAAGAGCTCTTTCCTCAGCCATTGTCTACCTACATTTTCTCTCTTACTGTCCTTCATGTGCTCTAGAATGACTCTTGTCTATAGACCTTCCCAGTTGCTGGACAGTTTGCTTAAAAAAAATTGTGACCCAGGCCAGGTGCATTGGCACACAACTGTAAATCTAGCATTTTGGAAAGCTGATGCAGGAGGATTGCAAGTTCAAAGCCAGCCTCAGCAACTTAGGGAGGACCTCAGAAATTTAGCAAGAATCTCTCTAAGTAAAAAATACAAAAAAAAGGATGGGGATGTGGCTCAATAGTCAAGTGACTGTGGATTCAATCCCTGATAATGGAAAAAAAAATGTGACTCTTCCTTTCAGGGTAACTCCTTTTCAAAGTTTAACTATCAAATAAAATTCCATGTCCTTGGAGAATATTTCTTTTTGATTAATCTGATTAAAAATAACTCCATTGGGCTGGGGATGTGGCTCAAGCAGTAATGCACTCGCCCGGCATGTGCAGGGCACTGGGTTTGATCCTCAGCACCACATAAAAAATAAAATAAAATAAAGGTGTTGTGTCCACAGAAAACTGAAAAATAAATATTAAAAATTTGTCTCTCTCTTTAAAAAAATAAATAAAAAATAAAAATAACTCCAAGTCTCTGTTTCCAGTGACTTATATTATGTCTTTAGAATTGTATCAATGCTTAGAAATTAATCTTTGATTATATAAATAATGTGAGTATCACCTGAGCATGAACTTTGCCTTCTTCATTAGTGTATTTCTAGGAGATACAGTGCCTGACTAATATCAGCTACTCAATAACTTGAATAATAGAGAAGTATTGAATTCAGAGCCATGCCTTTATATGATTAGATTATGGAAAAAATTAGACATATTTGTAGTTAGCATTAATTTTTCATGTTGGTTTATTTATTTATTTATTGCCGCAGTCTGGCTGGGCACAAATCACTCAAGCAGGAACAAACTTTATTTCTGAACTCCACCAGCACACTCCACACATGCTCCCCGGGAACTCTCCCGAACCACCCACCCGGCTCCTCCAGGAACACACCACACACCAACCAGAACTCCCACCACCGGAACTTCACCAACCAATGAGAACTCTTCAGGAATCCCCGGGAGAGCTCAACCTGAACTCAAGGGAACTCCGTGAGAACTCAAAAGTCATCATCTTAATGGCTCGCTGGCGTTACCTCTCAACCACTACTTCTGGCAAAAATGTCATGCGTCATCCCGACTAGGCTGTGGCCCTCAACCATTTATCATGCATTCTCAAAATGTTTCCTTAAACTAACTTGGTGTCATGAATGGGAGTATTTTCTATGCCATAGAGGGCTGTAAAATAATTAAAAACGAAAACAACAAGCAGTTTTAGGCAGTTTTGCATATGTATATGTGTGTTATTTTTCCTTAGTTGATTATTCCAATACATAAAAAGATAATGGGTTTGATGGAGGAAAGTCAAAAGTATTGTGGTAATTTCACATTATAACAAATGAAAGTAGAAAAGTGGACAGATCCCAGGCTTTTTTTAGAGGTAAAGCTAATAGGACTTGAGTGACTAAATGTGAGGATTTAGGAGATTGAATGGATGGCTCCCAGGTTTTAGTGAAGGCATGGTTATTTATGTCAAAAATTGATTAAGTGTGCCTAGTGCAGTGGCTCATGCCTATAATCCCAGCGGCTCAGGAAACAGAAACAGGAGGATTTCAAGTTCAAAGCCAGCCTCGGTAATAGCGAGGTGCTAAGCAACCCAGTGAGACCCTGTCTCTAAAAAACATATGAAATAGGGCTGGAATGTAGCTCAGTAGCTGAGTGCGCCTGGGTTCAATCCCTGTTACTCTGCCCCACACCCTCACCGCCCTCCCCAAAAAAGATTAAGTGAATGCAGAAGGTTGGTGGGAAAAAAGTCACAATTGAGTTCAGTGTTTGGAAAGTTGAGTTGAGGTCCTATGGAATATCCTTGTGGATCGTCCACCTGTCAGTTGGTTGCAGTGACTGGGAATTCAGCAGAACTGCTTATGAGAAAATGTATATTTGGGAATAATTGATTGAAACCGTTCAAGTATAACAAAGAACAAAAAAAGATGTAGGAATATACAAAGAAACAGAGAAACAAAGTTAAGAGAAGTATTAGGACAATCATATTAGTATAGTTTCCCAAAAAGGACTTGATAAATAATGTCAAGTATAGTAAAAGTCAAATATAATGCAGTGTGAAAATTAGTAGAAAGTGTATTCATATTTCTAGTTGTTTTAGAATCAATAATTCAGTATTTAATATAGTAGTATGAGGTATTGTTACAGAATGTTTTTTCCCAGACTCTTGAAAATAGTTTTTTTCATTTCTTATAATAAGTATGATAACTTAAAATGAGTGTTCAAAGGTATTTTTATGTTCTATTTATCAATTCAACATAATTAACAGGTGACTTTGTAATGAGAACACAATCTATACTATTTTTGTTCTTTTATGAGGATGAGAGAATATTAGAAATAGAATTTGAATCAACAAACTCCCAGACCATTGATAGGTTTCCATCTGTTGCTAGAGGATATGAGTTACAATAGACTCACAGATACATGAAAAACAATATCTATGGATAAGGCAGGTAAAATCAATCTCAAAAATGGAAATGTTGAGTAGACTAAGACTGTAAATATAGTTATCTTCCAAACAGCATAATGGAATAGCTACCCAATCAGATGTGAGTCCTTCTTCTGTTACGTGAACCACTGTGCCATCTACTCAAATCTCATTTATGTGGCCATCTTGACAAGAGAAATGTCTTTAGTATTCTAGTTGTGCAATAATTCCTCATAAACGGCTTCTAATTTCTTATAGCTCCTCTCATTCCCATAGAGTTTAAATAATATTGCTCTATAAAACTCATCCAATATTAAAAAGTTGAGGTAGAATTGCTTTGAAAGATGACAAAATGAAACTTAAACAAACAAGGAGTAAAATAATAAAGAGCAAAAATCAACAAAATAGAAATTTACACACTGAGTATCTGTAACTGGCCATAAATATGCCTCTCAAAATTAGTGAATCTTGTTTTTTTTTTTTTCTTTTCCTTTTTCCCTTTGAGTCTCCTGCACACCTGCTTTTCATGTCGATGGCTCTTTCTGGCATTTCTATATTTTCTTTTTTAACCAAAGCCAAAGAGTTGTCCATCCTTTTGCTCACCATCCACATGTAATCAGTCATCAAATTCTGTTACTACTGCCTCCTAATTTACTCATGGGTGACTTCTCTCAGTTCCCACTTGACAGCATCTTAGGCTATCTGGTCCTATGTGTTGTGAGATTATTACAGTGACTTCTTGCTATGTATTCTCCTTGCTCAAAGCTGTTCTAAAACGAATCCATAATTCATACTGCTCTCAAAATAATCATTTTAAAATGAAAAATCGGATCCTACTTCTTTCCTGCTTAGAACACTGCAATGGCTCTCCAGGGCATTCGGTGTAAATTTCAAACTCCTTAGCTGATTTTACGGTGCCCTTCTTAATCTGAACCTGCAGGTTGTCTGAACTCATATCGTTCTAGTCTTTACATAAAGGCCTCCCTCCAGAACCTGGGGTCATCGATTTTATATTAAAGCCATACATTTTCTTCTAAGCATCATTTTAGCTGCACCCCACAAAACTAAACATGTTACATCTTGTAATTTGGTTAAAAAGCAATTTCTAATTCCTTTGTGCTTTCTTCTTTGATACATAGATTATAAATAATTTGTACAACTTTCAAATATTTGTTTTCCTACATTTAAAGGAAATTTAATTTTTAATTTAGTTCCACTGATGTTAGAGAACATACCATGTGTGTTTTCAATCCTTGGAAATGTTTTGAAACTATTTTTCTGGGTCGGCATGTAGTTTATGATGATGAATTTACCAAGTATATTTGCAGAGAATGCATACTTTATAATTGTTGTATATATTAATTTATAAATATCCGTTAAGTCCTGATAATGGAACAATATTATTTAGATCATCTGTCATTATTGCTTTTCTTTTGTTTGCTTAATTATATCAAGTGCTGAGAGAGAAGTGTTAAAATTTTTAACCCTGTTGATGTAATTGTTTTTTTGTCCCTTTCATTTTGTCAGGATTTGCTTCATGACTTTACATTTCTGTTACCAGTTACATATAGATTTCTGATAGCTTTGTGCTCCACAGGAACTGACTGTTTTATGAATATTGAATGACCATATATGTCTGGTAATTATTTTGTCCTAAATTTACTTTATCTGATATCAGCTACAGATCTCAAAGGTAGTACTTCAGCTTTTCATGCATACTGTTTGCATGGTATGTATTTTATTCACTTACTCTCAGTCTTATCTATAACATACATCTCTTAAATATAGTGTAAAGTTAAATTTTTTAATCAATTCAGATTTTCTTGATGATTTAATGGATTTTTGGTTCATTAATATTTAATTTAATTACCAATGTAATTAGATTTATGTCTAACTTCTTATTATTTGCTTTCTGTGGGTTCCTTTGGCTTTTTTTTCTTATTCTGATTCGCATTTCCTGCCTTCTTTTGCATTATTTAGATTTTTTAAGTATTCTATTTTAGTGAGTGTGCTGAATTACTAGTTTTTGCATATTTTCATGTACTATTCTAAGGATAATACATCCTAAGATTTTCAGTTGGGAAATAGTTAATATTTTATTATTTCATGCAAAATGCAGAAATCTTGAGTGTTAATTAGCTTTCTGTCTCTGTGACAAAATACCTGAGAAAAACACAGTGAAAGAGGAAAGCTTTATTTTGGCTCCTGGTTTCATTCCATGCTCATTGGTTCCTTTGATTCTGGATGTGAGGTGAGGTAGAATATCATGATGTGGAGGGTGTGACAGAGTAAATCTGCTCATCTCTCATGGCAGTCAGGAAGCAGCAAGAGACCAAGAACACGGACAGGATATAGCTTTTAAGAACATGTCCTCCATGACCAACATGTTCCAACTAGGCCCTTCACCACCTCCCAATAGCACCACCAGTTGAGAAGTAAGCCATCAAAACATGAACTTTTTAGGGACATTCCAGATCAAAACCGCAACAGCTTATAACTAACTGTGTACAACGTTTTATTGTTATGCTGTTGTGTAATATTATTACATATATATGTATATGTATGTATATATGTATATACATATGTGTGTGTTTATACATACATACATTACAAAAACAAATTAATATTATATTTTGCTAGAAAGTCATATGTATTTTAAAACCAAAGAAGAAAACTAGTTGTTCATATTTATTCCAATGTTTATACTTTATGACATTGTTCATTCTTTCTTGAGGATGCAAATTTCCCTATCATACTATATTCCTGTGCTCTGAAGAATGTCTTTTAATACTTCTCACATTAGAAGTCTGACCTTGACACATTCATGTATTTTTTGTCTATCTGAACTGTCATACCATCATTTTTGATGGGTATTTGTACAAATACGAAATTCTACGTTGGCCATGTTTTGGATTCAGCATTTTGCTGAGTAAATTTTTGATTAAAAGGCTTTAGCTAGTCATACAATTCAGATGATTTTGCCCCTCATTGTAAGGTCATTATTTTTTTGCTTTAGCTAGTCATACAATTCAGATGCTTTTGCCCCTCATTGTAAGGTCATTATTTTTTTTTCTGCCTAGTTTAAATATTTTTTTTCTTTCTCTTTTCAGACTATGACATACCTAGTTGTGGTCTCCCTTGTTTATCTGATTAAAATTTCCTGAGCTTTTTGAATCTATAATTTATGTCTGAGTAAATCTGAGAAAATTTCATTCCAATATTTCTTCGAATTTTTTTTCCTGATAAATCATCAATTCTATGGATTTGTAGTCACACATGTAAAAAATTGTTTTTCTTGTCATCTATCCAGGCCCTGATGCTTCGCTCATTTTCTTTTTCATTCTTTTCTCCTGCCTTCTTCAGATAAGACATTTTCTATTCATATCTTTTCACTTGATGACTCTTGGGAATGTAAGTACTCTTCTTTCTGCTAAGACCATCCAGTACATTTTTTATATCAGATATTGGCTTTTTAGTTCTAAAATTCCCATTTTTATTGTTTCTTTTCATTGTTTCTCTATCTCTTTTGGGGATCATCCAAATTTTTACTCCCAGTATAGGACTATTCTCTTTCTTTTTATTCAGATATATTTATAATAGCTGCTTAAAGTCCTACTTTAAAAATTCTTACATCTGGGTGATCTCAATGTTGGTCTCCATTGTTTTTTCTTTTTCTTTTTTTTTTCCTTGAGAATAGGTCACACTTTCCAAGTTCGTAATATGCTTAATAGTTGTATACTACATTGTGTTATTTTAAATATTCCATTGGGGACACTCTTGGCTCTGTACTATTTCTCTAGAGTTTTGGTATTTTTCTTTTTTTCTTGCAAAAGACAATTAACGTATGAAATAATTTTGAAAACATCATTTAGCTTCTAGTTACATTTAGTTATGTTGTCTTTTGAAAAGTTGTTGGTAACCTACCCCATGCTTTTGCTTCTGACTTCTGTCATGATATCAGGAGAGTTTATACATAGAATTTAGGGTTCACCTTCTCTGATCCTGTTTCTTCCAGGATTAGCCTTTCACTTTCTGACCCTAGTTTCCTTGAGTCATTTTGTTTGATACTTAAAGAAAAAAGACTCTATGTTTTCTTTCTAAATTTCTGATGCCCTCTGGAAAGCTGACTCTGTCCTACTCACTAGCTAAAATCCATACAGAATGTACAACTCATTCTAAACCATACTCATTTTCTGGGGTTTCAACTATTTGTCAGAAAATGTCCCTGCTTTTATGTATGAGGTAGGTAGAGCCCCTAGGTAGTTTTTATTGTTGTTTGTTTGTTTGTTTGTTGTATGTGTGTGTTAGATACTTTCTTTTGTGTTAGATACTTTTTGTTTGTTTGTTTGCTTTTTGGTTTAGCATTTGTAGGAGTGCATTTGAAGATTTCCAAAGCAGAACACAGATATTCAATTTGTATTTTGTCATGTAATGGAAAATAAGACCAGGTTGGAAACATAGAAAACTCATTCCAAACACCAGTTGGTATTGAATTAGGTCTGTGAAACTTCAGATGCTACCTGGGATCAAAGAATTTACATTCACTTTTGAACCTGTCATCTTATTTCTGAGCTTCCAGTAAAAATATGATGATTTATATACACAGAACAAGTTAATGTCTTCCCTTAAGTCATCACACAATTATACAAACTCCTTTCACATATTTAGATATAGTTATATAAACACAATTCTTGTTATATGGTTGTTTTCAACCTCATGGGGTATCCCACAGAGATATTTATTTTTGTTTACCTTAATAAACATAATTTCTTTATTGTATTTACCATTTACATTGATGAAATTGATCTGTCTTTCCAGGGGATCATGTTATGACATGTGACTTTGGTAAGATAACCCACTAGCTACTCAAGGGCAGGTGGGGAGATACAGTAAACCGTTGATACAAATTCTGTGAACCCCTGATAATGCCTTCTTTAGAGTCTAAGCTTATTAAGTAGAGAAAATGCCTCATCACTATTTTTATATTTGTAGCAGCAGCAAGGTTCATGACTTGTGTATATCGTATTTTTGGTAAACTTTTGAGAAAGTGACATCAGCCAAAAAATAATTTTTGATCATTAAATAATCACTTTTTGATGGATAATATATGAGAAAGAAAATGACATTCAGAGTCTGAAGTGCTTTATTTGATACCATAGTTTGCAATTCAATAAAAGCAGTCAGGTAAATCAATCTTTTCTGACTCTAAGTGACTTATTCAACAAAATGGGGATAATGTTAGTTAACTCCCTGAGTAGTGAAACTCATATACAAGATAATGCAGATGAAATGGCTTTTGAAGTATTAAATTGTTAACAAATATTAGTTATGATGTCTGTGTAGGACACAGTATGCCTGACAGTGTAGTTAATGTAAAGCATTTGAGATAAAGTTTACTACAAAAAAGAAGTTGCAACAAAGGCTTTATTGAAAAGATGAACCTGTGAATATGTATTGAACATCTTCTGTGCGTCAGATTCATGCGTCCAAATAAATTGTCTGTGATTGAGGACTCAAGTCATGAAGTGATATCTGCAAGCTTTAGTCTATTACATTGTGGATTTCTTTTCTTTTCTTTTTTCTTTTTTGTAACTGCTTTTTAGAGCTCCATGCTTTGCTTTTAAATTTCTTCTTTGATTCGCAAATATACTAAGAATCTAAATACACACAGTATCTATCTATCTATAAATATATATATATATATAAATGTATATGTATTTATAAATATATATTTAATATATTAAATATATATATATATATATATATATATATATATATATATATATATATGTTTAAATACCTGTATTTTCATAGGTGTGGTGTGCATTCCTGTAGTCCAGTGACGGAAGTTGGGTGGGGGGTAGACTGGGTGGGAGGATGGGGGTGGGGGTGGGGGATTGAGTGGGGGGTTGAAGCAAGAGGATTACAAGTTCAAGGTCAGCTTCAGAAACTCAGGGACACCCTAAGGAACATAGCAAGACCCTCTTTCAAAGTGAAAAATAAAAAGGCCTGGGGATGTAGCCCAGTGGTTAAGAACCCCTGAGTTCAATCCCTGATACAAAATATATAACATATGTTCATATATATGCTTATTTATTATTTATATATTGATTTATTATTTGTATTTTAACAAATATATTGTAGATAATGAAAAACAATTAATTTGAATAGTGAACATACCAGTAATCTCTCAGGCTTATAGATCTGACATTCTTAGAGAATAAGCCAGCCATGATGAGAGACAAGTCACTATAGAAAAATGGAGCAGGTGTATACGCAAACTTCCTGCTTTGGTTATAATGCAAGGTCTTTGTTTTTGATGTCCTCTCTTCTTTCTACTTTTTGTTTCCATCTATAGTCAAAGCTAAACTCTTAGTGGGAGTCCATAAAAAATATAATTGAGATTCTTGTTTTAAAGCTATAAATTGCATCTTCCTGATCCCAAGTTAGAGGTAAACAATTTAGAGATTAAAGTTTAAAATTTAATTTTAAATCACTTTCTCTATGACTCATGCTTCTTTCCTTTCGTATTTAAAGACTTAACTGAATAACTTTAAACAAATCAAGCCCTGTAGAGCTAACTACTCATTTCACTAGAACAGTGGACTTGGCCAACATGTTGGTTTCAGTGGATACTGTCCTGAGGATTTTAGCGTGGCTGATGCATTATTACCAGAACATTTGCTTACCTTTTTTCCTAACTAGGGCTTGAGGCAAAAAATATGGATTCTTTTTTTGCTGGCTCTCCTTGCTAACAGAACATAAAACCAAGATATAGCCTGCATTCTAAGGGAATGCTCCTTAGGACCTTCTGTTTGGCCTCTGGAAAAGCTTTGGACCGCTTTGTGCTAAAGATTAATTCCATTTTTCATGTTGAAGTAAAGGTCCTCCAATTTCACCGTGACATTTACATCATTGAATAGACATCTCATTGCTAAAGTAAATTTATACATAATATATCTCAGCTTTGGGATCCTTGGATTTTAATTAGAGAATGAGACATAAATCAGAATTTCAAGTTAAAGTGGTCGATTGAGCTGCCTCTTGCTTTCTGCTCAGTTAACAGTGTCTCTCACAATCTTCAAACATAAATATACTAAATTCCTATATATTCTTGAGAAATACCTTGGGAAATTATGCTTCTTTATATTGTATCAGTTAAAGGAGATATCTTCAGTATTCAAGTATTCTACAGCAAAATGCACATGGAAATGTCTCACCAAATAAAAGTGGAAACTCTCATTTCTTGGTTCTGTCTTTACTCCTTCCATGTTTAATACGTGGTATGTGAGCACAGCAAAAACAAAACATGTGTCACATTATACATGTCTTTACCCACTGTGCTTTTACAGACCTAAAAAAGCCATTTGGCTTTGTTACCCATTTAACCACTCACAAAGTATGAAAACATGCTTACATGTAGTAATTGCTAAGTTTAATGGTATATTTTTGGAAAACCAGGGAAAATGTGAAACACCTGCTACTAAAGCAGCCTGTTCACATTTTTGGACATATTGCTAGGCTTCTAGAAAAGCAGGAAGTGTAATGGTATATAGAGAACCCTGATTCATTTTGAATCAGACACAAAACAAGTAGGGCATCCACCCAGGCACCAAAAGACTAAAATTAATTATTTATCACATAGCAGATTTTGGTCTGTTGTACTAAAAGACAAAAACAAACAAATAAAAAAAAACTTGTTGAAATCACAGCAGTATTAATATATCTATGATTTTTTGGTAGTCAAATGAAAAATGCCCCAAAGTGTCTTCTTTCAAATATTACATTCTATTACATTTGGTTAAGTAGTTCCTGAAAAGCATCTTAGACAAAATCTCATTGCATTGTTACATTGATAGCATAGGTTAATTTTGAGGAGAGGAGACAAAGGAAGATTTTCATACATTTGTCTATGTATCTTTGAATTTTTAAATCTAATGAAAACTTATCCACATAGAACCATTAAAAAAAGAGAGGACTTGTATCAAAAAAATTCTAATTAATTATTGAAATCATTTTTTTCTCATTGTCCTCCTACATTACAGAGGATGTTATTGACACTAAATATAAATTGCTTATTTTCTTTTAAAGCACAGTGCAGCCTCATTAGAGGTGTTTGTCAATGTTCAGGGAGCACAGGAGAGAAAGATGCACAGCAGGCTGAGATGCTAGGAAGAAGCAGTGACCACAGCAAGGCATAAGCACAGCAGAGCTGGTTCAAGACAGTGGAGAAAGAGAACCCAGATGCAGAGAGAAGCACATGCACAGCATCCTTTGAAAAAAATAGAGTCACTTTTCAAGGCAAGTTGCCCCTCCCAGGAAGAGAAATATGTTATACTTTTAAGAAACCAGTATGGATTGAAGTTATGTACATGGATCAAAGTCCATGTACATTACCTAAGGATCTTGTATTTAATCCTGGACCAGTGTAGGGTGTGAAGGATTGTAACAAAACAGAAAATTTAAGAAGAAGAATAAAATACCAGATTCACAGTTCATGGTGACTGAGGATAACAGCAGATGCTCTTCCAATAACTATTTATCCTTTATCCTATGCCAAAACTAGTGATAATTGGATTAATTGTGATATCTGGCAGAGTGTCTTATTTCTAATCTGCAAAGGATTATCCAGGGAATCCTTGAATGTGTGAGCAATTTAATCCTAGCATCTCATTTTAGATGTATGTTTTCTGTGGTTATTTATGGATTCAACAGGAAAGAGGTTGCTTAGTCAAATGAACTATTAAAAAATATGAGAAGGCTTAATAGACATAGTGGTGAAACATCCTGGATCTAAGAACAGTGGACAGCAGATACTTCTTATGATCTAAACAGAGAAAAAGAAGGTTATCATGTAGTGCATAGTGAAAGTGCCTGCAGAAGAATGTTACCAGACAGGTGCTTTGGAACTCAGCTAGCTTGCAGGAATCTTGCAGCGAGAGCGAGGATAATAATACATACTGGATGCTTCTCCTCTTCTCTCAGTTCCTGTGGGTACCAACACTTGACTAACTTGAAGTTACAGGACAAAGCAACTCTCCCAGGAAGAACTGGCCAGCAATCTGGTGTAACAATGTGAAAGAATGGAGTCAATCTGGAGGGAAGGATGGACAATGTCAAGCACGACGCATGTCCTTCCATCAGTGAGAGCCTTCACAAAATAATGGTTCCATAGTGTGTTCATAATCAGAGAATGTTCAAATCATCAATAAGATCATGTCAAGTGCCATTTAATATATGTCCACTCAGCTGAGGGACTCTAATGTTTAATATGGTGATGTGCAATGTCCACCATCTTGAAAACAGAGCATGTAGTGTTCTCAGAAATATCATAATGTTACACTCCTCTCAAAGTTTAGGTTGGAGGGTGAATTGGGAGCAGTGAGTGTATTCCTGTGGTATATTAAACATTTGACCCATTCAAGGAACGCAAAGTACTCAAACAAATCATTACCTTATATATATATTTTTTTTGTTGACTAATCCAATGTGTTTACTGAGTTGTAGGGTCCATTTACCACAGCTATCGTATTTTAGAAACACATTTTTTACTTTAGTTTTTCTCTTTCATTGTGGAGGCATCTCCATGAACAAAGTTCTCTGGTTCTTTGGAAATATTAACATTTTACCTAAAACTGTATATGACACATCATTTTCCAGTTTGATTTGAAATAATCGTAAAAACTTCAAAATTGTGAAAATACCCCCCCCCCTTTTTTTTCTTTCCCAAAACTAAATTCTTTCTGCTCTGGACTAGGTTACATATGTTTTCTCTTTATTTCTCCACTGTTAATAGTGTATCTTTTAACATAAAAAAAAAATTTTCCTGACTTATTAGCTGCAAATGAACTACTTAAGAACAAATACCATGGTTTAATTTTCCTGTCATGGCTGTGCAGTGTATTAGGTATTTTCTGATAATTAGTTCTTAAAAATCCCTTAGTTAAAAAAAGAAAGAGAAATCAAATTCTTTAAGTGTGTCATCTGTTTTCCTTTCAATATTTGCTTTGATTCCTTTCCTTGTATCTGAATGTTCTTCATGACGACCACGTATATTCTCCATATTTTTCATATAAATTTGATTCCTTGGACTAGTGGAAGAGTAACTGTAATAAAACAAAGAGGTTAAAAAAATTAAAGGAATCAGAAAGCTGCAACATTAAGTGCAATAATTTCAGCTAATTGACAAATCAAAGTGTTACATCATTTCAATATTTTGGAAAGTTGACTAGTATTTTGGCAGTGAAATTTATAAGAGGGAACACTTTTTCTGTGATGGACACACTTACCTTTTACAGCTGATGCTTCATTTGGATTCTTGAAATCATGAACAAATGAATTTGAGCATTCTGTCTCCAGTCCTCCTACTCTTTTGCCCTTCTCTAAACCACTGCATAATAAGATTTAATTAGTTGGAAGTCACACACACTTATATATTTAAATTTTGTTGCAGATTTTTATTTTACCAGTCTGGATATATTTTGAATTTATTTTTTTTCTCTCTTCCTTTCCCTTATACAATTAACTAATTTAAATAGAAAATGTTGGATAAAGACCATAGATTATTTATGTTGACACTTTCAACACATAATAAAGCACTTATCACATACAAATATCTAGTAAAAAAAAAAAGCGTTCCAAATTTTTAACCTCATCCCTTTATTACAAGTTAAAAAAAAAAAGAAAATGCTATTAAATAGGACAATCCAGGATCAGTCATCACTATGCAGTGTTTTGTATTCGCTATGCACCTGAAAAGGGATGAACTTCAACAGTCAGTGGAAGGGAAATACTTGGATTTTTCAAGAGATAGAACATTATTGAAAAGGTGCCATCTGTGACCTAAAGAGTTGAAATCATTTAAAAAAAAGTGTGTGTTATGTTTTGTAATGTATGAACCAATACCCCCAAATTAAACTGTTGAGATGTAAATACTTAAATCTGAGTATTTTGAATTCAAGTCACTGATGGAGGAATCCTGGAGATTTGCCACTATAAATAAAATGGCATTGGCAAGTCACGTAACGGGTAGTTTTAATACTAGTCATAGAAGCCTGTAATGTTCCCAATGATGACAGCATGATTTCTTCAAAATAGAATTTTTGATTTAAATTTGCTTGAGGAATATTTTTGTAATTATTTAATTAGTAAAACAAAATAAAATATATCATAGTTGCATTCTCTATTCTTGCTTTTATATCATATTATTTATCATAAATATGTTTGAAGATAATTATGTTAAACTTTTGAAAATTTATGTGTATGTGCCTGCATGTGTATAAAAATGTAAATTGCTTCTACCTAGCATAAATCAATCATTTCTTCATGATAAATACTGCTGGTATGCTTTTTGTGTGAATATGAATATGTCATTCTTGATTTGGTGTTATGATGTATTAATCTCCTGTGGATAATAGTCTACCCACTATATGAAAGACTGCTTCATAGTACATCAAAAATTGCAAGAAAAATTTTCCTCCAGCCATTTTTATTCTTGAAAGAAAAACATAGAACTAAAGTGGTCTGTGGGCACCTGTTGTCCATATGATGACCTTTAATTTACAGAATTAAAGCTTCATTAGAAAATATCTGATTCAAGTATTTAATTTCCACATCTTTTTTTATTTGAAATACACTGTTATTAATTATGGTGATCTTTAGACTCAGAAAAATGTTCATGTATAATATAGACTTAGATAAAATTTATAAGTTAGCTTAATTATAATATAAGCAACCATGTATAATGTTTTCTATACGCCCTATAATAAATTAAGGAATTTATGGACATTATCACACATAATTCTCACTTCAACATAATATATTATAGATTTATAAAATTTATAAAAAGCAGAATTTAAACCAGGTCAGTCCAATTGTCAAGTTTTTTCTCTAAACCCTTGTCCTCTTCATTCTTCAAAATTATGTAAACTAGAGCTCATTCAGCCATAGAACAGGTAATTTCAGGCTGTCATTCGCCTGCGTCTCGCAGACAAATTACTCAGGCTCAGTGCTAAAGAACCCACGGAAACTGCTTCTTGTAGCCTACTCCTATCAGAACATACACCGAGCCTGGAGTGGCCGAATTCCGGCTCTCGGAACTGCTCTGGCCCAGGGCTAAAGAACCCGCGGAAACTGCTTCTCGGTCCGGGTCCTGCTGAATACTGTGGAGGTAAATACCAACCGATCCTTCATAGGCAGTGTCAACAGGATTGAGATGGGGCATGTGAGGGCCGGTCAGGACTCACCCGTTGCTTTGGTCACCCGGCAAAGGGAACAAAATGCTGCCATTCGCATGGGATACCAACATGGCAGAGATCTGATGTCATCAGAAAGCGGCGGAGGAGAGAACTTCATCGATACCAGCGGCGACAGAAACAGTTGGTCTCCTGGTAAAGAAAGTGAGTCACAAACATCCAAGCCTCTCTCACTTTGTCATCAAGCCAGAGGGGCAGAGCAGAGCCGCAGCCCACACCCGGAACAGGCCCAGCAGCCCGCCGGCGTGGCAGTCATGTCACCCCAATTGGAGTAGGGGCAGAGCAGAGCTGCCACCCGCGCCCGCAAGGTAGGCAGACCTGCGACCGACCAGCAGGACAGGCCCAGTGGTCCGCGGGCGTGGTAGGAGGGGCAGAGCAGAGCCGCCGCCCGCGCCTGCAAGGTAGGCAGAACTGCGACCCACCGGTGGATCAGGCCCAGCGGCCTGCCGGCGTGGTACTCACGACACCCCAATTGGAGTAGGGGCAGAGCAGAGCCGCCACCCGCGCCCGCAAGGTAGGCAGACCTGCGACCGACCAGCAGGACAGGCCCAGAGGTCCGTGGGTGTGGTAGACACATCACTCCAATTGGAGTAGGGGCAGAGCAGAGCCTTTTCCCGTGCCCAGAACAGGCCCAGTGGCCCACCGGCAAGGTAGTCAAGTCACCCCAATTGGAGTAAGGGCAGAGCAGAACCGCCGCCCGCGCCTGCAAGGTAGGCAGACCTGCGACCGACCGGCAGAACAGGCCCAGGGGTCCGAGGGCGTAGTAGACACGTCACACCAATTGGAGGAGGGGCAGAGCAGAGCCGCCGCCCGCGCCTGCAAGGTAGGCAGACATGTGACCGACCGGCAGAACAGCCCCAGCGGCCCGTCAGCGTGGTAGACAGATCACCCCAAATGGAGAAGGAGCACAGCCGCCACCCTACCCTGCAAGGGAGAATTTTCAACTATACAAGAGCAATATAAATATATAGGGGGAAAATTTCAAAAACACAACAGATTCACCAAGCAGAAAGAAACGCGAGCAGTATGAAAAGACAAGGAAAGAAAGGACCACAAGCAATGTAGGTCAACTCAACTTTAGAAGAGGTAATAGCTGAAGCAGATGGAATGTCAGATAAAAAATTCAGGATATACATGCTTCAGATGATCTGGAGTCTCAAGGAAGACATTAGACAGCAAAATCAGACAATGAAAGATCACTTCGACAATGAATTACATAAACAAATCCAGGAAGCAAAAGATCAACTATACAGGGAGATAGAGGTTATAAAAAACAAACAAACAGAAATCCTAGAAATGCAGGAAGCAATAAACCAACTTAAAAACTCAATTGAGAATACTACCAGCAGAGTAGAACACTTAGAAGATAGAACATCAGACAATGAAGACAAAGTATTTCAACTTGAAAAGAACATAGACAGCTCAGCAAGACTGTTAAGAAACCATGAGCAGAACATCCAAGAAATATGGGATAACATAAAGAGACCAAACTTAAGATTCATTGGGATACAGGAAGGTATAGAGGTCCAAACCAAAGGAATGATCAATCTATTCAATGAAATAATACGAGAAAACTTCCCAGACTTGAAGAATGAGACAGAATCCCAAATCCTAGAAGCCTACAGGATGCCGAATGTGCAAAATCATAACAGATCCACACCTAGACACATTATAATGAAGATGCCCAACATACAGAATAAGGAGAGAATTTTAAAAGCTACAAGAGAAAGGAAGCAGATTACATTTAGGGGTAAACCAATCAGGATAACAGCTGATCTTTCAACACAGACTCTGAAAGCTAGAAGATCCTGGAATAAAATATTTCAAACACTGAATGAAAAGGGGTTCCAACCAAAAATTGTGAATCCAGCGAAATTAAGTTTAGGATGGAAGATGAAATTAAAACCTTCCACGATAAACAAAAGTTAAAAGAATTTGCAGCTAGAAAACCATCTCTTCAAAACATCCTCGGCAAAACATTACAGGAAGAGGAAATGGAAAATAACAATGAAAACCAACAGTGGGAGGTAGGACAGTAAAGGGGGGAAAATAATCAAAGAGGAAAACAAACCATGTTTAGTAACATAAATAAACAAATATGGCTGGAAGAACAACCCATATCTCAATAATAACCCTAAATGTTAATGGCTTAAACTCACCAATTAAGAGACACAGGCTAGTAGAATGGATCACAAAACAAGACCCAACAATATGCTGCATACAGGAGATGCATTTGATAGGAAAATACATACATAGACTGAAGGTGAAAGGTTGGGAAAAATCATATCACTCATATGGACTTCAGAAACAAGCAGGAGTGTCCATACTCATACCAAATAAAATAGATTTCAAGCCAAAGTTAATCAAAAGGGATAAAGAGGGACACTACATACTGCTCAAGGGTACCATACACCAACAAGACATAACAATCATAAATATATATGCCCCAAACAATGGTTCAGCTATGTTCATCAAACAAACTCTTCTCAAGTTCAAGAGTCTAATAGACCACCATACAATAATCATGGGAGACTTCAACACACCTCTCTCACCACTGGACAGATCTTCCAAACAAAAGTTGAATAAGGAAACTATAGAACTCAATAACACAATTAATAACCTAGACTTAATTGACATATATAGAGTATACCACCCAACATCAAACAGTTACACTTTTTTCTCAGCAGCACATGGATCCTTCTCAAAAATAGATCATATATTATGTCACAGGGCAACTCTTAGACAATATAAAGGAGTAGAGATAATACCATGCATCTTATCTGATCATAATGGAATGAAACTGAAAATCAACGATAAAAGAAGGAAGGAAAAATCATGCATCACTTGGAGAATGAACAATAGTTTACTGAATGATCAATGGGTTTTAGAAGACATCAAGGAGGAAATTAAAAACTTCTTAGAGATAAATGAAAACACAGACACAACATATCAGAATCTATGGGACACATTGAAAGCAGTTCTAAGAGGAAAATTCATTGCTTGGAGTTCATTCCTTAAAAAAAGAAAAAAACCAACAAATAAATGATCTCATACTTTATCTCAAAATCCTAGAAAAAGAAGAGCAAAACAACAGCAAAAGAAGTAGAAGGCAAGAAATAATTAAAATCAGAGCTGAAATTAATGAAATCGAAACAAAAGAAACAATTGAAAAAACTGACAAAACTAAAAGTTGGTTCTTTGAAAAAATAAATAAAATCGACAGACCCTTAGCCATGCTAACGAAGAGAAGAAGAGAGAGAACTCAAATTACTAGCATACGGGATGAAAAAGGCAATATCACAACAGACACTTCAGAAATACAGAAGATAATCAGAAATTATTGGGATTCCTTATACTCCAATAAAATAGAAGATAGTGAAGCCATCGATAAATTTCTTAAGTCATATGATCTGCCCAGATTGGGTCAGGAGGATATAGACAACCTAAACAGACCAATATCAATTGAGGAAATAGAAGAAACCATAAAAAGACTACCAACTAAGAAAAGCCCAGGACCGGATGGGTATACAGCAGAGTTTTACAAAACCTTTAAAGAGGAACTAATACCAATACTTTTCAAGCTATTTCAGGAAATAGAAAAAGAGGGATAACTTCCAAATTCATTCTACGAGGCCAACATCACCCTGATACCTAAACCAGACAAAGACACTTCAAAGAAAGAAAACTACAGACCAATATCTCTAATGAACCTAAATGCAAAAATCCTCAATAAAATTCTGGCGAATTGGATACAAAAACATATGAAAAAAATTGTGCGCCATGATCAAGTAGGATTCATCCCTGGGATGCAAAGCTGGTTCAATATATGGAAATCAATAAATGTTATTCACCACATCAATAGACTTAAAAACAAGAACCATATGATCATCTCGATAGATGCAGAAAAAGCATTTGACAAAGTACAGCATCCCTTTATGTTCAAAACTCTAGAAAAACTAGGGATAACAGGAACATACCTCAATATTGTAAAAGCAATCTATGCTAAGCCTCAGGCTAGCATCATTCTGAATGGAGAAAAACTGAAGGCATTCCCTCTAAAATCTGAAACAAGACAGGGATGCCCTCTCTCACCACTTCTGTTCAACATAGTTCTCGAAACACTGGCCAGAGCAATTAGACAGACGAAAGAAATTAAAGGCATAAAAATAGGAAAAGAAGAACTTAAATTATCACTATTTGCAGGTGACATGATTCTATACCTAGCAGACCCAAAAGGGTCTACAAAGAAACTATTAGAGCTAATAAATGAATTCAGCAAAGTGGCAGGATATAAAATCAACACGCATAAATCAAAGGCATTCCTGTATATCAGCGACAAATCCTCTGAAATGGAAATGAGGACAACCACTCCATTCACAATATCCTCAAAAAAAATAAAATATTTGGGAATCAACCTAACAAAAGAGGTGAAAGACTTATACAATGAAAACTACAGAACCCTAAAGAGAGAAATAGAAGAAGATCTCAGAAGATGGAAAAATATACCCTGTTCATGGATAGGCAGAACTAACATCATCAAAATGGCGATATTACCAAAAGTTCTCTATAGGTTTAATGCAATGCCAATCAAAATCCCAACGGCATTTCTTGTAGAAATAGAGAAAGCAATCATGAAATTCATATGGAAAAATAAAAGACCCAGAATAGCAAAAACAATGCTAAGCAGGAAGTGTGAATCAGGCGGTATAGCGATACCAGACTTCAAACTATACTACAGAGCAATAGTAACAAAAACAGCATGGTACTGGTACCAAAACAGGCGGGTGGATCAATGGTACAGAATAGAGGACACAGAGACCAATCCACAAAATTACAACTATCTTATATTTGATAAAGGGGCTAAAAGCATGCAATGGAGGAAGGATAGCATCTTCAACAAATGGTGCTGGGAAAACTGGAAATCCATATGCAACAAAAGGAAACTGAATCCCTTTCTCTCGTCATGCACAAAAGTTAACTCAAAATGGATCAAGGAGCTTGATATCAAATCAGAGACAAGGCGTCTGATACAAGAAAAAGTTGGCTACGATCTACATACTGTGGGGTCGGGCTCCAAATTCCTCAATAGGACACCCATAGCACAAAAGCTAATAACTAGAATCAACAAATGGGACTTACTCAAACTAAAAATTTTTTTCTCAGCAAAAGATACAATAAGAGAGGTAAATAGAGAGCCTACATCCTGGGAACAAATCTTTACTCCTCACACTTCAGATAGAGCCCTAATATCCAGAGTATACAAAGAACTCAAAAAATTAGACAATAAGAGAACAAACAACCCAATCAACAAATGGGCCAAGGACCTGAACAGACACTTCTCAGAGGAGGACATACAATCAATCAACAAGTACATGAAAAAATGCTCACCATCTCTAGGAGTCAGAGAAATGCAAATCAAAACTACCCTAAGATACTATCTCACTCCAGTAAGATTGGCAGCCATTATGAAGTCAAACAACAACAAGTGCTGGCGAGGATGTGGGGAAAAGGGTACACTTGTACATTGCTGGTGGGACTGCAAATTGGTGCAGCCAATTTGGAAAGCAGTATGGAGATTTCTTGGAAAGCTGGGAATGGAGCCACCATTTGACCCAGCTATTCCCCTTCTCGGTCTATTCCCTAAAGACCTAAAAAGAGCATGCTACAGGGACACTGCTACTTCGATGTTCATAGCAGCACAATTCACAATAGCAAGACTGTGGAACCAACCTAGATGCCCTTCAATAGACGAATGGATAAAAAAAAATGTGGCATTTATACACAATGGAGTATTACTCTGCATTAAAAAATGACAAAATCATAGAATTTGCAGGGAAATGGATGGCATTAGAGCAGATTATGCTAAGTGAAGCTAGCCAATCCCTAAAAAACAAATGCCAAATGTCTTCTTTGATATAAGGAGAGTAACTAAGAACAGAGTAGGGACGAAGAGCAGGAGAAGAAGATTAACATTAAACAGGGATGAGAGGTGGGAGGGAAAGGGAGAGAGAAGGGAAATTGCATGGAAATGGAAGGAGACCCTCAGGGTTATACAAAATTACATACAATAAGAAGTGAGGGGAAAGGGAAAAATAATACAAGGGGGAGAAATGAATGACAGTAGAGGGGGTAAAGAGAGAAGAGGGGAGGGGAGGGGGGATAGTAGAGGATAGGAAAGGCAGCAGAATACAACAGACACTAGTATGGCAATATGTAAATCAATTGATGTGTAACTGATGTGATTCTGCAATCTGTATACGGGGTAAAAATGGGAGTTCATAACCCACTTGAATCAAAGTGTGAAATATGATATATCAAGAACTATGTAATGTTTTGAACAACCAACAATAAAAATTAAAAAAAAATATGTAAACTATCTGTGTTTGTTTGCTCAACTGTACAGTGGAAATGCTCATTTCCCTCATGCAAGGCTCATGTAAAGATGAGAAACCCTACACATAAAATCCTTAGTACTTGGCACATAATGGTTTGTTTAAAGTCAATGGTAACTAATATGACTTCAACGGATTTTGAAAGGACATTTTCTTCTAAATGATTAATAAATATGATTGTTTAAAGTCTAAAGATCACTAAAATTAATAACAGTGTATATCAAATTAAGAAGATGTTGAAATTAAGTATTTGAATCAGATATTTTCTAATTTTGTTTTCTTTGTTGAGTTGTGCATTTATCTTCCTTCATATTGGATGATGCATTTTTCACAAGTATAGCAATTGTCTATTTTGCTTTTTCTTTCTGCCGGCAAAGATGGGCAGTTGATAGATTTTTTTGAATCACTGGCTTCAGAGAAATGCTATCATAACTAAGTTACATAATGAAGTATGTGAAAATGTCACAGAAGAATGGACTATCAAATTTGCATGAGCTTTAAATGAGTTACGTGCCAATTTTTTTTGTTCTTTATGTTTGTTCTAAATTTATTTTTTTAAATATTTTTAGTTGTAGTTGGACACAATACTTATATTTTATTTATTTATTTTATGTGGTGCTTAGGATTTAATCCAGTGCCTCACATGTGCTAGGCAAGACCCCTACCACTGAGCCAAAACCCCAGCCCCAATTGTGATTTGTTTTTAATAAAGAACTTTTCTTACTTTTGCAATGGGACTATCAAGAAGTTAATTGGTCTGGATATTAGCAGAAAATCAGTCAGTAACAACAGCAGCTATTTACCAGTTGTTTATTCAGTGTGAGATTTCATTCTTAACATAATGTTTCAATACTCAAAAGAAGTATTATGAGATAAATGAGGAAACTGAGGTGTACATAAGATAAATAATACTCACAAGGCTAAAAAGAAGAATGAATACAATGCGTGGCCTCATAGTTCATTACTAAAAGAAAAACAGAATTGATTGTATATACTTAAAATCTTCTTATGTCTATATATACTCCATCTCTGTAGTTTCTAAGTAGATAAAATAACTTAAATGTAAGGCTCAATTGACAACATATAGTATTAAGGAATAACACAGTAACTTTCAAGTTTTTAAAAATGAGTAAAATGTCCCTGCTCTCTTCCATTAGTCATGTGATTTTTTGCCACACATGACTTCTCTGACCCTTAGTATCTTTATTTATAAGCCAACATGACATGACTTCTGTGGTTAATGAAAATATTTTTAACAATACCTAAAATAAAGGCTGGCATAACTTGATTTATAGAATATCAAATATTCACTGAGTTTGAAATTAGAAGTATCTTACATTTTGAACTGTAGAATATTTTTAAGGATTTATTGTGATTTAAAGTCTCATTTTGTTAATTGCAAAATTAGTGAACACTTTCAGAATTTTAAAGCACTATTAAAATATAATCAAAACAGTTTTATAAAGTCACATGACATCACTTTATAAAATATCAGGGAAGATATGAATTAAATAAAGCAATGAATAACCTCCTTAATCAGTCTTTTTGTTCCTATTAAATATCTCAATACATTAAAAAATAAATATCTCAATACATTAAAAAATTATTTCTCTGTGCTATTACATTAATGTCTAGAAACCAGAAATCAAGAGGTGCTTTCTGATCAATGTATTTCTTTTGAATTTTCATGTTATCTGGAATCCTAATTCAAGATTGTATGCTGACCTTCAAAACGAACATTGTAGGTGTAGCCTTCTTCTCTATGAAATCATCATTTATTTATCATTGCATAAGTTTGCAATTTAGTAAAGAATATTAAACCAAATCTATGCAGTCAAATCAGACAGATGAGACACAAGTGAACTTCTACTATTCTCAAACAGAATAACTAGTTATTACAGTGTTGATTATCTTGTATTAGTTATTATGTTTGGCAACATTAACAGAAATTTTTTTAGTATATATTATTTTTCTGATCTGGGTATGAACTTAGCTACATTACTAGCATAAACCCAATAATCAGGGATGGTATGCATCGAACAAATCTGCAGGTTATTTAGCCTGTTCTCATTTCCATGAGCTACCTGGCAGATCTATTCTGCACTTAGTAATAGAGATTTTTCTCAAGAATGTAGAAGGCAGTGCAGAAGTATAGGAAAGTCAACATCCAAACATTCTAGTTATGGAAAGTTAGAATTATGTCTAAGATATTAAAGTATCTAGTGGGTATATAAAAACTTCATCCCTGTGGAATGACCATTTGGGCCTGAAAATTAGTTTGATATAAGATAAATTGACAGTAGAAAACACACAAATATCACATGTACAGAAAGCCTCTGTAGAAAACTGAAAACCCAGAGTGATGAAACCTAAATTCTTATACAGTAAGTGGAACCAAGAGTGGCAATTTGTGTAAAAGTAGCTCAAAGGTACTGGGAATTTGAAGGAAGATAAGAATTATTTTAACAAGGCCTGTTTGTACAGATTTTTCTCCGCTATAACTGTCTCTGGTGAAAAGAATGTGTCTTTTCTCCTGACAGAAAGAGGGCATCTTTCACAGGGTGTTTTCTCTAGTATCCCTTGACAAGAATGTTTTTTTTCTCCAGTACAGGGACCACAGAGTGTTCATTTGTATCTATTTTTTTTTTTTGGTACCAGAGATTGAATTTGAGGGTACTTGACCGCTGAGACACATTTCCAGGCCCTATTTTGTATATTATCTAGAGATGGGTCTCACTGAGTTGTTTAACACCACACTTTTGCTGAGTTTGACTTCGAACTTGGGATCCTCCTGCTTCAGCTTCCCTAGTCACTGGGATTACAGGACTGCACCACAGTGCCCAGCTGCACAAGATATTTTTCAGGTGCCATTAGCTTAAAATAATTTTCACACCACAGTGGGACATTTTGGGGAGACATAATGTCACCCTTCACTTACTATGAAACAGACCCCACACAAGATATTTTTCAGCGTTATATATTAATTCTGGCAACAACTCTAAAAGCAGACTATCAGATTCATTATATACATTATAGCACTCAGATTTCAGGAAACCAATTTCTCTTTTTGAGAATCTGAACTTGGATTTTAGTAGGAAATTTGAGGGGGAAGCAGAAATAAAGCCAAATACTCTTATGTTGATTTTCTTCCTATGAACTTGACTCCCCACCAATGTTATGTTGTTCTCTTGACTGACTTTTAGTCAAGCAAAAATTGGTGACATTTGAATATGACTTAAATGTTCCAACAGTATCAGAAAGGTTTCCCTGCTGTATTAACAAAACCCAAAGAAATATTGGCATGTATGTGCAGTTTGGATTCCGAATTCTGTCCCTTACTAAATATTACATCTTAAATCACCTTTTTCTGGCCCCCACTGGTTTAATGTCCATATCCCCCTCAACCTTGATGTAAAGTGGCCTCCCAAATGAGGGGCTATTCTATTAAATTTTACATACAGTACTTAACAATATAGACATTCTATAAATGTTTACTGAAAGAAGAGCAGAGATTAGTGGAAAACTGTGGCTCATTATACACTCTTTTTGGTTGGTAATTTTAAGGTTTTAAGATTTATCAAGATGTTATTCTCACGGTGACTAAGTTATTTATTATATTTTGTTATAAATATGTATGCATATTCAGAACATACATGTCCAAATATTGACCCAAAATTCTATTATAGGTGGCATTTACGCTTTAAAAAACTACTGAATGACTATAACTGCATTATCAGTAATATAATCCAGATAATTCACAGCTTACAAAGTCAATTAAAAAACTGGCACACTTTTAGAAGCTGTCAAGAATATTACACTATCTTTTAGAGATATTTATTTTGTGTTTTATATATATATATATATATATAAAACACTATATATATATATATATATATATATATATATATATATATATATATATATATATTTCTTTAACAGAGTAATAAAGAAAGGTTTATCCTCATTATCTTGTTATAAAATACTGGGCTCAATGAAATTTACAGTTTAAACTATGTGGTAGATATTTTAATTCACATTTGCAACTTAAACTCTTCATAGAATTTTGAATTGAGATATGTTTAATTTGAAGAACCTTTATATCAAGTATTAGAATATATTTTATTTGCAATTAATGTATTTATAAGTTTTCTAATACAACTCAATTATGTCTCTAAATTAAAAAACTTTATTTTTGGTGGTTCATCAACATAATAAACATAATAATATATTTCTATTCAGTCAGTAAGTACTGAAAATTAATTTTATTAGTTATTACACTAGGGGGATCTGAGTTCAAAAGTCATTGACCTAAAATTGCTTGTATGGATTAATTCATTAGAACATAAGAATGTCTAATGTTGTCGTGGAAGTATTAGACCCAATCTTGGGAAAACATGAACACAAAAATATACCTGCATTCTTTACAAAAGAAAAGAATACATGACCAATTTAAATGATTCTGAACATCAACCACAATTAAAGAAATAAAAATAGAAAAATAATTATTAGTATTTCCTATTCATTTAGCAAGGATTAAAAGGATTGATATTATTCATTGATAGAGGAATAGGTGAGTACTTTTGTATTATATGCAAATTATATTAAATTTGAAACTAAATTTTACATTGCCTAAATGATGGCTCATGTGTACCACTCTTCACTAAAAGGAACTATGATGGCGGGGAGGGCATGTCTCTTCTCAGAGATGCAAAGAGACAAGAGCTGGGATGAATTTGAGAAAGGATGGCACCAGTTCAAAGGGAAAAGAAGGAAGCTTGAAAGACTCTCACTTGCCAAATCTGGAACACTTTGAACAACAAAATTATATTTAAAAAATAATATCAGAAATGATCAAACCAACAAAATATGAAATTAACAGACAAAAATGAGGAAGAATGTACCATGTAAACATTTTCAAAAAACTTTCTCACAAAATGCAAGCACAAAGGAAAAAGAAGGTACTTCACCACCATTCAGTGAATAATTAAGTGAACATTGTCAATAATTGAATAACTGTACACCATTTAATAGAGTGTGATGGGAAGAAGCAGCCTGACTTGCTAAAGCACACAACCTGACTTTTATCATGAGAAAACCTGCTGTGGAGGGTGGAGTCAGTTTGCATTTGTGGAGTTATGAGCAAAGTTAAAAATTACCAACTACATCAGAAAATTCATACTAAAATTTGAGGTACATCTACTCTATTCCCTAGAAATTTCGCTTTTAGGTTTAGGATTTTTTAAGATTTGGATCAGGGATGTCCCCAAAAGTTCATGTGTTAAAAGCATGTTCCCCAGTGTGGCAAGGTTCAGAGGTGGTGAGGAAGTGATTAGAACTTGAGGGCTATAACCTCATCAGTGGATTAACTCATTTGATGGACTAATAATTTGAATGATTACTGGGTGGTAACTGTAGACAGGTAGGGTGTGGCTAGAGGAAGTAAGTCACTGAGGATGGGCCCTGGGAAATATATCTGACCCTGGCTATGCCCTGTCTTTCTCTTTGCTATCTCACTACCATAACCCAAGCCTATCTTTCTTCCACCATGCCCTCAGCCACAATCTTTTTGCCTTTAAGCCAGCCGACCTTGAACTGAGAACTCTGAAACTGATTCAAAATACATTTTTCTCCTTTAAGTTGTTTTTGCTAGGTATATTGGTCACAAAAAAAAGCTGTCACTGGGGTATAGTAAAAACATACATCTATGACAAAATATGACCTGTGAATGGTCATTCGAGCATTAAACTCCTAATATCAAAAACTTAGAAAGGACCCCCCCCAAAAAAATCAGTAAAAAATTAGGTTATGCAACGTAATAATGTACAAAAAAAGGAGAAGTATAAGCCAATACATTCTGTATCTGTTATAATTGTATCATATCAATTCTCCCATCAGAAAAAATATATGAGCTTGGATAAGATTTTGAAGTGAAAAATGTTGCTCTCATCTATACAAAAAGGAGAAAAAGTGAATAATTTAAAAATCAGTTTTCATGAACCCCATCATGGAACTAACAAAAGGATTTAGAAGAAGGAATTAGCAAGTCTGAAACCTAAAAGAAGACAGATGCTTCCAAGCAGAGAGTGTGTGAACTCTCTGCTCACCCAGGTAAGAGCCTATGATACAGTCAGACTGCCATAAAAGCATGGAACAAGAATGCAACTACTTTTAAAAGACTGGCTAAAGGTCATTCTGGGAATGTGAGAACTCCCAGAATGCTGCCCCTGGCTCAGTGGACAGGGTGTTCAGAAAATATTTTAAGGCAGATGGAGTTGGGAGACTATAAATATTACCCACAAGTGTTTCAGGTGTAGAAGAGAGAAGAGGATATGGCTATGGGAAAGAGTTTCCATCTTTTCTAAAACAACAAAGTGGTAAGTCTGTGAGGGCAGAGGGAAAGGGGAGAATACCAAACCCTCTGCCTCCCAGTGTAAGGGCAGGAAATATTCTTGAGTCCAGACCACTCCACTAGAAAATCTGGGTGTTGATGGCTGTTTTTGATTAGGATGGTTATTTCATGACCATTTGTGAAAATTTGTAAAACCAAAGACATATGAATCAGAATAGCCATGACTTCAGGTGAGGCAGAGAATACGAAAGATTACAAAGGCCTGCATTGGAGTTTTATTAATGCTCTCTTTCTAGATGTAGTAGTGATTAGGTGGGTATAGTTAGAGGTAAAAAGTTATTAGTTTCAGGTTAATGGTTTGCATACTTTATACTATTATATATGTCAATAAAAATTGGATTAATTAAAACTTTTATAAGAAAGACTTTTTTAAATTAAAAAATTCTTATGTAAAAATTACATGAAATGCTGAATGTCAGTAATTGAAATTCAAGAATAAGATCATAATAATAATTTCAATAATTTATGTTAAATAGGCACCCATGCTAATTGGTCATAAATATTAAAATTGTCAGAAAGATTTGAAATAATTTATTGAGGAGATGGAATTATGATAACACTTTATATTAATGCCATAGTTGGTATTACAAATTATATTTCCATTTGTTTCATTGTTGCTGAAAGCTTGGTCCTTGTCCCCGATGTCAATCCAAAACAAGGACACAGTTTTGAGGAAAAGGAAAAAGGTTTATTGCTTTGCTAGCAAAGGAGAAACACAGGGGACTTCTGTTCCAAAGGCTGTGGTTCTGCCCATCCATAGGAACAAGAGGATTTTAAAGAATGATTCAGATAAAATGAGATTAGAGAGGAGAGATCAGAAAGAAGATCATTAAAAAATGAGGAAGGAGAAGGTTAGGGAAAAAGAAGATCAGGGAGGAGAAGTTCAGGGAGAAGAAGTTTGGGAAAAATAAAAAAAAAAAAAACATGTAAGTTTCAAAGCAACAAGGGATATAGTCAAAGAATCAAGTGAACCCCTGATAACATCATCACTTGTATCACAAATTTTATTTTATAGAAAGAGGAAAATGGATTCAAGAGAATTAAAAACCATAGGCTAGGATTATTGGTAATGCCTAAATATTATTGAAAATATACTTAATTGCATATTCAATACATTAATCGGTGTAGTAACATACTTTTTCAACTATCAAGCTAAGAAGGTCTTAACTTAGTAGGACCACATACTCCTGAGCAGACAGAGGATAAAAACACAGAAACAGGAAATAAAATGTTAGATAAATGGCTCTATTAATATAGTTTTTCAACATAAAATGCATGCTATATTTTAAAACTATTAAAAACTAGTGTTAATAACAGAAATGAAAGATGCTAGTGAAACTAGTATATTGACCAAATAGATTAGTACATAATAATACGCATCTTCACGAATCGCATTATAGAGTCACCAGTGTCTATGAAATTCAGACAACCAGCTTCACTCTGTAAGATATTTGTTCTCCATATCATACAGGAATTACCAAATTGAAATATGAGATTTATAACATGTGAGCCATTAAAATGATTCTCTTTAAGTTCATTGTTCTTCTGTGGAAGGGAAAAAAAAACAAAAAAACTATCAATGCTCAATATTCAAAATCAGAAAAAATAAAGCATATATTTTATTATATTTGATTTTAATTTATACTACTCCGTTACCTCAACATATTGATAAACCTATAAAATAGCTGCTTTTCTCCTCTCAGGGAGATAGTGTGAGTTCCCCTGATAAGCTCCCATTTTAAAGTTAGTGCTTAAAAAACCCCAAACCAAAATAAACAAAAACACCTTCCTTTAAAGAATCTGTTTAAGCGATTGATTGTCCTAATAGAATAGTAGAGACCTCAGGGTGTAGAAGAAAACTTCTAAGATGAATAAGTTCACTTGGGTACATGCTAAAGGTTATATTGAAATTGATTAGTTCATCCATTTTTTTTAAATAGTTCTTCATCTTATTATGATATATTGTTGTGGACCCAAGAGATTAGCTAAATATTAAAAATATCTCTCCTCAAATTACTCATTGAGACTGACACTTCCTTCTATCCTGTATATTCAGTTAGTATTATGTTTTCTAGATATATCTGATCAGGAAATATAATTAGTAAGTCAACACTAGAAAATAGGTGAAAAGATGAAATGCTCCTTATTTTTGCTTAATTTTTCATTAAAATAATATTTATTATACTATACCATACTTTGTTCTATGCTAGTGTATTTCCCCTGAGCTGTCTTTATAATAGAAAATCCCATATTGCAACTTTTCTGTAAGTTTGAGATTCAAAACAATAAATCTTCTTCTATTAATTGGACTCTATATGAAATTCTGCTAATTTTTATATGGGTCTTGCCACATATAATTTTATTTTTCCTTATGGCTTGTCATTTAAAAAGAAAAATCTTTGTTTTTCCCTCTAGTACTGTCATGAAAATGTTAAAAGCTGTGTAATAATTCTAATTAGTGGCAAATAACAATCCTTTCCTATTTCCACTGATGATATAAGGTGATATATCTATAACTGTATCTATGTATATCTCTGTAGATATCTATATAGTTATACATATGGATATTAATGGATAATGCCATGTTAAAATGTACCTATTTTCTCTTCTGTAAAACATTTCGTATGAGTGATCATTTTTTGATATTCAAGGATTCATAATACTGAATACATCTGTCTCTAGATATGGCAAAGGAATTTGTATCAGAGTTAGTCCCCTCCAGGAACAACCAAAATTTATAGCAAAAACAAGTTTTCCCCCCAGATTTTTAGGGAAACTGGGGATCAGCAAGGCAGTCTGAATTTCAAGGCTCCACTTGAAAGGCTACAGTACAGTCAAGTGAGATTAACCTGATCCTCTGTAACTCCTGGAGCACTTCATGATTCACAGAGGTCATCCTTTAAGTCTTGAACATCTGATAATCTCACGTGACTACAGAGAAAAAAAATGGAACTCAGGTGCTAGAACACTGGAGAGAAGTAAAATCAGAGATGAGAACCTATAATTCCATAAGTTGCTGCTCTTGTACTATTTACTAAATCTTAAGATCCTGTGAGTTAGAAGTAGAAAAATCAAGCAGAAAGAAGTTGAAATTCTTAAAGAACTGAACAGAAACTGGTTGCAGTCTCATGGTGCTGGATATTCAAAAATTGAAACTCAGGTCTAGTTAATAGTAAGGGGTCTTGGTTAATACCCAGTCTTTTGGTTGAGTCTCCTGAAGGATCATATCATTTGAATAAGTGAAAATAGAAATATACTGATGTCCAAAGTTTTTTGCTCCTACTGTCCTCTACAGGAGACTGTATACAGAAAGAATCATTCAAAAACACTATAGTTGTCTATGCACTATGTCTACTAAATAATATACAATATACCAGAAAATAAAATCCAATCAACAAAAATTCAAGAGAAGAAATAACAAATAATAAGCATATAAGTAATCCAGATATTTGATTTTTCAGACACAAATTTTAAAATAGCTATAGTTAATATTAATAATGTGATTGATTTTCCTGGGAGGATACTGTGTTTGAAATGAAGATGGATATATGAGTTGATGTACATTCATTTACTATGCTATCAAACTATCAATTTAGTTTTCTTGTGCTAAAAATCTCATATTCCCATTAATTCTATAAGGGTTATTATTATATGTTTTCCTCATAGAAAAATATTGAAAAGACAGGGAATTCAGGCTCCAAAATTTATATACCATATATACATCTTTTTAAAATATGGAATAGATCCAATTTAACCTAAAACAAGGACAATATTTATTTTTAAGGCAATGTTGAAAAAATTGACAGGTTTCCCAAAGGTCTATAGCATGAAATAGCAGATGAGTTAAGTATCTGACAAGGTAATGATTCCGGTTTAGCATTATTAATGGATCAAATCTGTTTTTTCAGCATTTACAAATGGAACCATAATGGACCAATAGAAGTTGCCTAATCTAATTTTACCTGGGGAAGAATGAAATTGTATGTGAAGGAAATTCCTTCATTTTTAATCATCTTTATCCCTGCTGTTACACTGCATCAAGCTAAAGGAAATGAGGAATTTGCTGAGCTCTGTATACATGAGGCCAGCGAACCAATCCAAGCATAAATGTTCTCAGTTGATCCCTCAACACAAGGAACACAGAATTCCCCATTAATGGTTCTGACCACATACTGTTTTCACTCCCCGTTTTTTTTTTCCTATTTGAATTAAAATACTATTTCACATATTAAACAGTTCCTATGAAATACTCCATGCAATGCACTATGATACCACTTCTTTATTTAACTTGTTCAGGAGTAAGGACATGACCTTCAAAAGAATGGCTATGATTTTGTAAATGGAAAAACTTTTTTGTGTGTGTTGACAAATCGAGGGGTATATATATATTTTTTGCAGATGCTAATAATTTTTCCTGCCATATTGTTTAAGAAAAAAGTAAATAAATCTTTCGGATAATTAAAATTTCTAACTTAGAATAGAGAAGAATGGAGCTGGGAAAAGAAAAGATAAAGAGTACTCTTTTTTTTTTTTCTCCCACATAATTTTGGTCTTACATCTAGAAAAAATTCATGACCTCATTTTCCACAAGACAGGCTAAGATTTCTTCACTAAATTTCCATTTTAATTTATTTTTAAGCAAACCAACTACTAGTTCAGTACTTAAAAGTTTCTAAATTATTACATTAAAAATCATTGCATAGAGTTAAAAAAATGAGTGGTAGCAAAATTCAAATAATAGATATTACAATTATAACATGGTAAATTATAAATTTGATAATATTTATTTCACCAACACAGCAAATCTTATTAAATTTAATCTATACTAATGAATGTATTTCTATTAACATCATTCATAGTGTTAAGTAGAAGGTAGACCCGAGCTATTGAAAGAACCTTGGAGTTTAATGGGTTAATTTTATAGACTGAGTCTACCTGTAAATTATTAGCATATCTTTCTTTGAAGCAACTCACAAAATGTTGTTCTGACCCACTGCAGTTTGAAAAGGTAACAGTGCACCAAAATCCTTGACTAGAGATCTTAGTAGTTTCAGTGTTGTTCTTCTTTCTTAGGACTGAGGAATAGGGGTCCGAAAGCCTCTGATAAAAAGAACACAAGTTAACCTGATCCAATCTGGACCCCAATGAAAAAGGGCCTTTGTGACCTTTACACAAACCAAATGACCAAGAGTAATCCTTAGGTTATTAGCTAATATAGACTGTCAATCCAGAGCCCAAAGGTGAGACTGGAGCAGACCTTCTATGTCCCACCCTCCTACCCCTGAAGGTAGGTGAGACAAAAAGAAGTGAGTTGTCATTCTCTTCTCTGATAGGACCCACTCTCTCTTTTAAAGGTTGGAGGGTACTTGCCCTTCTTCTTTTTTTCTAACAAACTTTGCTAAGCTTTAATAAGTCTCTGTCTTGCTTGAAATTCTCTCATGTAAAGACATGAAAGCCAAGAACACACACAATTGTCAGTAAGATCTTATCTCTAATTATTTAAATGACATTATTATTTCCATCTTATAACATTCACTTATTAATGTTGTCCCCAAAAGAAGTTTTCTCCAAGATTTGTTTTACTTCCATACAATCCTTAAGGACTAGGCAGCTTCATTTGAACCAATAAGGATATTGAGAAAGTAAACTATGGTCATGATGTTAAAAAAATAAATGAACTTCTCATACTACTTAAGAAGTGCAATAGTTTTAGTAATAATAATACCAAAGAAACATCAACAGTATTAGTATAGATGTATGATATTTAATTAAATACATCTATTAACTGTTAATAAAGCAAGGGAGGGGAAATATAATTGGAATGTTTAGTCCAGGTAATATGATAGATTCCAAAGGACTTGATTTAAGCTGGTCTAAAAGTAAAGTCATCCTTCTGTATTCTTTTACTATCTGCCATGAAATTGCATCAGTCTTTTTCAGGAAAAAAGCCAACACAGATAAATCTAAGTTCACTGGGAAAGAGTTTGTGTTTAAAGCAATGCCTAGCGTGCTGCTATTGCTTAATAAATGTCAGTTCTGATGGATAATATTCATTTAGATGTTACATGCCTGCTTTTATATTTCCAATTGCAAAGCTTTGAGTTATAGACAGAGCTGTTAAATGTCCTTATCCTAATCTAATTTCACAATACCTAATTATGGTGGCTCACTGTTTTCAGCTGAAATGTCTTAGGACTAAGTAACCATTAGTCACATTTTCCATTCATATGAACGTGGATCCAACAAACACGTATTGCTACCTCTTAGGGACCAGACATGAAGATGTATGACACACAATTCCCATCTTCAATAAAATTGTAATCCAATGAAAGAAAAGGATGCAGAAATAATTAATTATAAACCAAAGTATCAGATATTACTTTGGGGCACACATTTTGTTCATTTATCTACTTTGATTCATACTGTCTTTAATACATCGATTTTCTCAATGTTTTTATTTTAGAGTTTTGTTTTAATCTTATATTATCACCTTTTTCTATCCATTTCTTTGTAAGTCACATCAAAGTCCTGATTAGGGACAAATTTGAGAATGTTAGATGAATATTGTATAAATAAATAAATATAATAATTATGTTATATTATTGTAACATATATAATAATGGATAATGTGCTATATATAAAAAAATGAAACAATTCTTTTCACATATGGTATCTGAGGAGTGCTGCATGAAGAAGTGGTTTTTGAGATACAGGGAGGGATGAATAGGATTCCAAGTTTAAAGTTAATGAATAACTGAAAATAAACATGCCAGCTCTTTACCTATGAACTTACAGTTTCCTTATGTTACCACTTAGTACAGTTTATTTGGGAATAATCAATTAACTGACTTAGACTATAATGCTTTTTGGTCTGTTTCTTAATATTTGTCTTTGGCATAAATATCATTAAATATTGAAAGCCCTTGAAAAAGAAGAAAGAACAACAACAAAAAATGCTTACCAGTGAGCTGTGGAAATCTTATTTAGTTACTAAATAGTTTTCCTCATATGGAGTTTTGTTTTAATCTTATATTATCACCTTTTTCTATCCATTTCTTTGTAAGTCACATCAAAGTCCTGATTAGGGACAAATTTGAGAATGTTAGATGAATATTGTATAAATAAATAAATATAATAATTATGTTATATTGTTGTAACATATATAATAATAGATAATGTGCTATATATAAAAAAGAAATGAAACAATTCTTTTCACATATGGTATCTGAGGAGTGCTACATGAAGAAGTGCTGCATCAAGTCCAAATAATTTTTTTTAAAAAAATCTATGCACAATCTAATTTAATTGAATCAATAAATTGATTAATTATTAAGTAATTAATTTAGTCTTCTGAAAAGCCAAAGTCAGTTTTATGGTATTTACTTTTACTTCTTGGAATTCTTATTCCACCTTGCACAAATGTGAAGACTTAGTGAAATAGCAACATCGATTCATGCTTTCCTAGAAGTTTCAATAGACTTCTTGTCATAGGAAGAAAAAGAAGACAGAAAAGTTTTAAAAAGAATATTGTGACCAAAATCTCTGTCTTTGTTCCTGAATCCAATCTAATAATAAGGACATGGTTTTAGAAAAAGATAAGAGAAGTCTTATTGCTTTGTTAGCAAAGGAGAAGCACAGGGGACTCCTGTCCCCGAGGCTGTATTTCTGCCCATGGTGGGAAACAGGGGGTTTTTAAGGAGCTGATTCAAAGGCTACCCTCCAGGTGTACTCTGTCCAGAGTTTAATCCACTTGTTAATTGGGGAGAAAATAATTTCTTAAATCTTCTGGTGCCATCTGCACAATATGAATCACTTCCTTCCTGTGGTGGGTGTGTGCTCAAGGACACATAACTCATCCTAGGATGGGGAAGAAAGGTAATCCTGTTCCCTCAAGATTGGTGGTGGGAGGGGAATGGGGGAGGGAAAGATTAGAAAGAAGGAGGGAGAGAGGAAAAGAAAGAAACATGTTTTAAAAATAAGTCACAGTGTGCCATCAAAAGTCTACCAACAACAATGTATGATATACCTTTTCCCTATGTCCTCATCAACATTTATTGTTGCTTGTACTCTTTTTTTTTTAAGCAGGAGACAGAACCATCTTTATTCACCAGCCAGCAGTCCAGACCCACCAGCGGGCAGGCCAAGGGGCAGGCTGCTAGACTACACCCTCTGCCCCAACCTTTTATAATCCAAAATATTTTTTATTATTTATTTATTTATTATTTAGTATATACATCACAATAGAGGAGTTCATTACATTCATTTTTTTTGCATTGCAATTCTTGGTAATTGCTATTCTGACTGAAGTGAAATGGAATCTTAAGGTAGTTTTTGATTTGCATTTCTCTAATTGCTAGAGATGTTGAGTATTTTTTCATACATTTGTTGATCTTTTGTATTTCTTCTTCTGTGAAGTATCTGTTCAGTTCCTTTGCCCATTTATTCATTTGGTTATTTGGGGTTTTTTTTGGGGGGGAGGTATAAGTTTTTTGAGTTCTTTATATAGCCTGGAAATTAGTGCTTTATCTGAAATGCTTGTGTAAAGATTTTGTCTCATTCTGTAGGCTCTCTGTTCATGTTACTGATTGTTTCCTTTGCTGTGAAGTTTGATTCCATTCCATCATTGATTCTTGATTTTACTTCTTGGGTGTTAGGAATCTTGTTAAGGAAGTCAGGTTGCAAGCTAACATGGTGGAAATTTGAGCCTCCTTTTTCTTCTATTAGGTGTAGGGTCTCTGTGTTTTAGTGCCTAGGTCTTCAATCCGCTTTGAACATATCAATGTTTCTAGCAGCTCGATTCACAATAGCTAAACTATTTAACCAACTTAGATGACTTTCAACTGATGAATGGATAAAGAAACTCTGGAATATATACATAATGGAATGTTACTCAGCCTTAAATAAGAATGAAATTATAACATTTGCCAGTAAATGGATAGAACTGAAGAATATTATGCTAAGCAAAATAAGCCAATCCCAAATAAACAAAGGTTGAATTTTTCATCTGATATGCAGGTGTTAATTCACAATAAGAGGGTAGGGGGAGAAGAGAGGTATTTTGGACTAGACAGAGTGGAGTGAAGGGAGGGTGGGAGGTATGGAATAGGAATGATAGTAGAATCAATTGAACATTATTACCCTATGTGCATACATGATTACATGACCTGTGTAACTGTACATCATGTACAACTACACAAATGAGAATTTATACTCCATTTATGTATGATGTGTCAAAATGCATTTTGCTGTCATGTATAACTAATTACATCAGATTTTAAAAGTAAAAAAAAGCCTACCAACAAGAAAAGATCAGGGCCAGATGAATTCCCAGCCAAATTCTACTACACGTTCAAAGAAGAACTAACACCAATCCTCCTTCAATTATTTCATGGCATAGAAAAGGAAGAAACCCTTCCAAACACATTCTATGAAGTAGTATCACCCTGATACCAAAAACAGACAAAGACAAATCAAGGAAGGCAACTTCATACCAATGTCCATGATAAACATAGTTGCAAAATTTCTTAATAAAATACTGGCACAAAGCATACAAAAACACATAAAAAATATACTGCAAAATGATCAAGTGGGGTTCATCCCAGGTATACAAGCTTGGTTGAACTTACAGAAATCAATAAGCATAATTCATCACACATTAAAGACAAGAATCACATGATGATCTCAATAGATGTAGAAAAACCATTTGACAAAATATAGCATCTATTCATGTTCAAAGCACTAGAAAAACTAAGGATAGTGGGCACATACCTCACCAATGTAAAAGCTATTTATACTAAAACCAAGGCCAACATCAGTCCACATAGAGAAAAACTGAAAGCATTCCTTCTAAAAACTGGAATAAGAAAGCACTTGAGCATAGTCCTGGAAACTCTAGCCAGAGAAATTAAAAGAAAGAAATTAAATGGATACAAATAGGAAAAGAATAACTCAAACTACCACTATTTGCTGATAACATGATTCTATGTTTAGAAGAACCATAAAAACTCCACTAGAAAACTTCTAGAAAACTTCAAGAACTACTAATAAATGAACTCAGCAAATTAGCAGGCTATAAAATCAACACCTATAAATCAAGTGTGTTTCTATACATCACTGATGAATCCACTGAAATAGAAATTAGGAAATCTTTCCCATTCACAATAGCCTCAAAAAATACTTGGGAAACAATCTAGCAAAATAGGTGAAAGATATCTTAATGAAAACTACAGAACATTAAAAAATAAATTGAAAAAGACCTTAGAAAATGGAAAATTCTCCCATGTTCTTGGATAGGTAGAATCAGTGTTGTCAAAATGGCCATATTATTAAAAGCACTGTACACATTTAATGCAATTCCTATTAAAGTTCCAGTGATATTATTCATTGAAACAGAGAAAACGGTCATGAAAATCTTTTGGAAAAATAAGAGGCCCAGAATGGCTAAACCAATCCTTAGTGAGAAAACTGAAGCAGGAGACATCACATTACCAGACCTTAAGTTATACTACAGAGCTATAGTAACAAAAATTGCATGGTATTGGCACCAATATAGACATATACACCAAAAGTACAGAATAGAGTGCACAGAGACAAACCCACATAAACACAGTTATCTCATACTAGACAAAGTGCCAATAACTTACAGTGGAGAAATGATAGCTTCTTCAATAAATGGTGCTGAGAAAACTTGAAATACTTACTTAGCAAAATGAAATTAAACTTCTATCTTTCACCATGCACAAATGTCAACTCAAGTGGATCACAAACTTAGACACTAGAAGAGAGATCCTACACTACTGGAAGAAAAAGTAGGCCCAAATCACCACCATATCGACTTCAGAACAAAATTTCTCAACAATACTACTAAAGCACAAGAAGTGCAATCATAAATCAATAAATGGGATTGGTATCAAACAGAAGAAGAAATAATAGCTAAACTGTGGAACCACCTAGATGCCAATTAGGTGAATGGATAAAGAAACTGGTTTATATATATGTAATGGAATATTGCTCATCAGTAAAAGAGAATAAAATTATGTCATTTGCATGTGCATGGATGGAGTTGGAGAATACTATGCTAATTAAAGTAAGCCAATCCAAAACACTAATGGCCAAATGTTTTCTCTGATTAGTGGATGCTGACCTATGATGGGGGAGGCATAGGAAGAATGGAAGAAATTTGAATTGGGCAAAGGGGAGGGTGGGGAAGTGTTATGAGAGCAGAAACGATAGTGGAATGAGATGGGCATCATTACCCTAGGTAGATGTATGATTGCACGAATGGTGTGTCTCTACACCGTGGACCGTGTACAACCACAGAATTGAAATATTTTGCTCCATTTTTGTATGATGAATTGAAATGTATTCTGCTGTCATGTACAACTAGTAGAAAAAAATAATAATAAAATACAAATATTCAACAAATACATGGAAAAATATTCAACATCTCTAGCAATTGGAGAAATGCAAGATAAACTACACAGAGATTTTTATCTCACTCCAGCCAGAATGGCAATTATCAGTAAGACAAATGACAAATGTTGGCTAGGAAGTGGGGAAAAAAGGTATACTAATAATGATGAGCAAATTGGAGCAACCACTGTGAAAAGCAGTCTGGAGATTCCTCAGAAAACTTGGAATGGAACCACCATTTATAGCTAAAGGGATTAAAATCAGCATACTACAGTGATGCTGTCACACCAATGGTTATAGCAGCTCAACTCACAATAGCTAAGCTATGGAGCCAACCTAGGTGCCCTTCAACAGATGAATGTCTAAAGAAAATGTGGTATACATACACAATGGAATATTACTTATCCATAAAGAAGAATGAAATTATGGTATTTGTCAGTAAATGAATGGAATGGAGAATATCATACTAAGTGAAACCAGCCAGCCTCTCCACCCTGCCAAGAAAGGACAAATTTCTCTCTGATATGCAGATGCGAACCCACAATAAGGGGGGAGGGAAAAATGGAAGTTCATAGGATTAGACAAAGGGAAGGGAAGTGGGTTGGGAATAAAAAAGAGAGTAGAATTAATTGGATGTAACTTTCCTGTGTTCATATACAGGAAATACCACCCAGTGTAACTCCACATCATGTACAACCACAAGAATGGGAACTTATACTCCATGTATATATAATATGTGAGAATACATTCTAGAGTCGTGTATAACTAAAATGAACAAATAAAAAATTTTTAAAAATAAGTCATGGAGGAGATCAACAAGGGCCATTTTCAAAGCATGAAGTGAACCTCTGTTATAGTACTGACTATGAGTTCCTCTAAAATCTAGTCTCTGTAATGTGTGTCTCTTGCCACTGAATTCCTACCAAGCCTTTATTTTCTGAATTCCTACCAAGCCTTTATTTTTTCAAGCGTGTGAAGAAGCTCTTTCTCCTGTCAGGGACAAGAGATTGCTTTTGAATAGAGTATGTTACACAAATAATCTCTAATATTTAACAATTTACAAATTGTCTTATCTGTATTATTAAGAATATACATCATCTGTCTCAGAGAGTTAGAGAGTCATTAATATAGGAAACACACTTAAAGCTGAAACTTCTGATAGTAAATGCTCAGTAAGTTTTAGTTATTAGTTTCATGTCTTCATTGTTCTCAGCTTAAACATCAATGTTCCCTAAAAATATTTTATGGTTACCCCCCAGACAAAAATGCCTAACTTTGATCAGCATGACTAAAATGAGTAATATCATGTCTCAAAATAAAATTGAAAGGACTGTGGTTGTAGCACAGCAATACAGTACTTGCTAAGCAAGTTTGTAGGTTCAACCTCCAGTCCTATGGGGGCGGGGGGAAGGACAAAGATAATGTATAATATTATCAAAATTTTCCAAGTTGGGACATTATTAATTGCTCATTTTATGTAGTTCTTTACCCACATACTGTCTCATACCTTAGACACAAATCATGTACCTGTCATTACCAACATAGTCCCAGTGTATGGCACTATGGGTTTCTGACAGTGGTTCACTTTACACTTTAATTATATCCCTTTTTGCTCTATAGATGACACTTTTTTTTTCTTTTTCCCAACCTTCTCCTCCCTGATTTTTTTTCTCCCTGATCTTCTCCTTCCTAATCTCTCCTTTCTAATCCCAGAAAAATGGAATTTGTCTGAACCATCTCTTTAATCGCCCCCTGTTCCCCTTGATGGGGAGAATCACAGACTCGGAGACCAGATTATTTTCTTTGTTAGCAAAGCAATAAATATTCTTTTTTTTTTTCTTTTTCCTTGAAACCTTGTCTTCATTATTGGATGGTAGGACCAAGCTTTCTGTAACAGATTCAGTTAAGTAACACTTGACTGTGTCAATGTATGCATAAGCAAACAAAAGACCCTGTCATGCTTTTTATTCCTACACTGTTAAGGAAATCAATTTCATTGCTATTTTGATCAATTAAGACACATAGGTAATTCGATTAAAGCTCTCTAACATTATCCTGTAAATAATCCCATCATTGATATTTTGGGAAAAACATTTGAAATATATTCCTTATTATTTTAATTGAGTTTGTATTCTATCATACAACACTCTCTACTTTTTATCTGTAGTTGAAATCAAGTTGAAAGTTCCTGTGGGGGAAGACCTTCATTAGGTAGATGAGAATTGATGTATATAATATAAACTTAAAGAGAAACATTAGGGAAAATAGTCAAGATTCTAAGATTTATTTTATAATTTTAACCAGGTATAGATTCTTTATACAGCATTTCAGATTCTTAAGGTGAAACTGAACACATAGGTTAAAAAATAAATAAGAAGAGCTGAAATAGAGCTGGAGTATGGTAATAAGGGATATATATATATATATATATATATATATATATATATATATATATATATATATCCCTTATTACCATACCATATATATATAATTTTAATGACTAAATAAAACTAGAATGTTACTATAGGTCTATAGGAGTACAGTTTCAGAGAGGAGATTTGTTTGCATGACAGTAAACAAAATGGCAAAAAAAATCATTCCATTTAATATGTTTCATGATGTGAAAATTGGAACCATGGCACATACAGAAGTTGGACATGTTCCAGTACTTGTAAAATTTTTTATGGTTTAAAATGAAAGAATAGCAAGACTATGTTTAAACTACGTATAGCTATATAAACAGTTGGATGATAAGTATGTACCAAATAAGGGAATCAGTGTTCTTAGTCTTCAAGGCTCCATATTGATGGCAATTGGCAAGTGGCTTCTGTTTAAAGTGATATATAATGAAGATGCCAGCAGCTAGTGAAGGTAAGTGAGAACCCCTCAGTACCCCACTTCTCTCCGCCCTTTTCTGTCTACTGGCATGGATAGTATGAGATCATGCTTATTGCATAATCACTGAGCCATTTCCTCTGCATTGTTGGATTTCTTAACTCTTTTTCTTCCCCCATGAAAATATTGGCTTTATTCACTTTGCCTCTTTCTCCAAACTATTTTGAAATGGATCCAATAGAGGGTCTAAGTTGTTTTTTTCATAATTGCATGTTTTAAAAATAAACAGATGTTAATACACCAACAGGGAATCTTTGAGTGGAAATTGAAAAGTTAGAGCAAAAAAACTATCAAAAGATCAAAAGTCCTTGGTAGCCTTGAAGGTACAGGAGAAAAAAGGTGATGGTATCAGGAATGCAGGTGTTTTTATTTCAACAGTTATACACTGGGAAAAATTTGAAGCAAAGAGGTATTTTTCAGAATAGAGAGCTAAGATGGTTTTTAAATCATATAATATAAATACTCATTAAGTAAACAAAAAATCTGATCTCAATCATTTTCAAAGTAAAAGAAGAGCATATGATGTGTTCATAAGAAATTGCAATGTAGAAAAGTCACAATTACATTTTCCCAATATTTTCCTGAGATATTAAATTTAGTAAGAAGGAAGTGTCAAATATAAGTAACAATGTACTAATATTTATTGAAGAAAACCTTAAGGCCAGATAATTATATGTATGTTATTTAATACACAGAATGAATAGGGTCAAATGTATTTACACTTTCAAATATTCATCATTATCCCACACACCTACCTTGATCCTTCTTGAGCATATGCTGATAACTCACTTCTTGACATATTGTGATTGTCATATTCTTAGTTGTCACTGAGTTGTCATATGTAATGATATGTTCAAACATCATTGTTTTGTTAATATCTGTTTTTATATGATAAAATAGCTAATCAGAAGGAATAATTCTCAGATAGGTATTCAAAGTATCACATAATGTCCTTTTAAAAGACCAAAATAACTTTTCTTAAATGTACTGCAACTTTACAAAAACTGTGTGGCATACGTAATGATGACCTGATGTCAGTTAAACAATATTTGTTGAACATATTGAACATAACTTATGGTTTAACATTCATGGAGAATGTAATTTCTTTGGTTCTTTAAACATTCTTAGAATACACACCGAAGGAAGTGTATTCTAAGAATTCACTTAAGAAAATGCAGACCAACTAAGAGAAATGTGTTAATTTATTACTATCAGATATGGTTCACCAGGAGAGGGTTGCAATACATAGTAATAAAAGAGATAATGTATATGTAGCCAAAGCTAGAGATAATGTCATTTCAACAACTGTCCATAGGAATACAAGAAATTCAAGGAGGAAAAGAATCTTTAGTGTTATTGGAAGAACTGGTTGATGACAGTCACTCAGGTCATCATTAAAACTGCTTTCTTGGGGCTGGAGTTGTGGCTCAGTTGTAGAATGCTGGCCTAGCATGCATGAGGCACTGGGTTAAATGACCTCAACACCACATAAAAATAAAATAAAGATATTGTGTCCACCTAAAAATACAAAATAAATATTTTTTTTTAAAAATGCTTTGCTTTCTATGTGGACTACATTAATCAGATTGGTAGGTTCTAACCAGTGATATGTAAATGGAAGAGATATTCAGTATTCCCAAGACATACCCATAAAGTTAATTTTCACACAGCTTCTTCTATGATCTTTCCCTTTCTGTGGTGACTTAGCAGCCATGGAATAAAGATAATAGCTGTAAGATGGTATTAATTTGATTCCTAGTTACATCTTGAAAGACCGCTGGCTTATGAATGAAAAAAAGTGATCAGCCTTGTTTTAAGCCAGAAGGATTTTCCGTGTTTTTTATATCTGGTAGCCTTTACTCTACTGAACACAGGGCAGGGATGCACAACATCATTATCAAATGGAGGTGTGAGTTACCACTTAAGGGGAGAATATAAGCAGGCAAGCATAGACCTAGACTAACAATGGATTCAGGAATGGGAGGGAGGGAACAAGGACAAAGAGGAAGAATAAAAATCTGATAAAACAATTTTTCCTGAAATCCTAGGGAATTTAGTATCAAGAAGGAAGACAAATGACTTTGAGTCTTCTAGCTGTATCTTACCTGATGGTTTATTAGCTAGACCCATCATCAACAGCAGTGTGCCATGTGACTTTTGTAGAGTGCTAAATGATGATCTGTATTCTGCCCATCAATTGCTTTAAATATGGAAATTTAGCCAGGCATGGTGGAGAACACCTGTAATTCCAGGGGCTTCACAGACTCTGCAGGAAGATCAGGAGTTCAAAGCCAGTCTCAGCACTGGTGAGGCACTATTAAACTCAGTGAGACCCTGTCTTTAAATAAAATACAAAATAGGGCTGGGGATGTGGCTCAGTGGTTGATTACCCAGAGTTCAATCCCCAGTACCAAAAAAAGAAAAAAGAAAAAAAAAGGTGGAAACTTCAAGATACAGATTGAAGATAGAAATAAATCCTGAATTTCATTATTTTACAAGATATTGCAGATAATAAACATTGGTAGAGACAGAGTATTTAAAGTGAAGAATTTTAGAAAATATAATACTCCCTCTCTCTTCCTCCCCTTTTTTGGGTAAAAGACTTTTTAGAAATCTAAAATCTTTGTCATATATTAAAATTGACTTCTTGAAAGTTAGTAAGTATTCCCTTTGTCTATTATGTAAGTACCTTCTCAATATTAGGGTTCTCCAGAGAGAGCCAATAGAAAGTAGCTAAATAAATAGATTGACAAACAGATAGATAAGAGGTTTTTTTAAGGGGACTTGGCTCCTGCAGTTGTCAAGGCTGAGCTATCTGCAAGCTGGAGACCCAGATGCCAGTAGCATGGCTCAGTCCAAGTCTGAAGATCTCAGAACCAAAGAAGACAGTAATATAACTTTCAGTGCTCAGATCAAGGCCAAAGTGAAATTAATTGAATCAGAATTTTGTTCTTTGTCTTTGACAGTATTTCCTCCATATCTACCAGTCCTAACTCTATCACTGGTGTAGGTCTATTTATACCTATTTACATGGTACCCTTTAATAATATCACACCCTTTTCATTGGTAAGGGTGTCATGCACCCCTGCACTGTGTTCATTAAAGTTGTGGGTAGAGGTGGGATAGTGGTGGTGTCAATCCTGGAATTCAAAGGCCAACAAGACTGGAATTCTGCTGGCCAAAGATAGGACAGGAAGAATGTCCCAGGTCAGGTAACATTAGTCACGTTCAAACTTTCTCTGCTTCTCTTGTCACCAAGTGTACCCACACTGAGGGTAGATCTTCTATAACTCTTCCAGTTAGACTCACATGATAATGTCTTCTAGAAACACCTTCATAGATACACCCAGATATAATGCTTTAACAAATTTCTAGGTATTACTTAATGTCATCAAGTTCACCTAAAATTCATCATTACTTTATCAAAATTTAATAGATTAAAAGTAAAATCAATCATTTATTCTGCTCACAAGTTTAGAATCTGAGTAGAGCTAACTGGGTACCACTCACCTTAGCTTCATGAGGCTTCAGCTGAAGTGAGCAGGGCAGTAGAGGGGACTAGACTCTCACTCAGTGACTGGCATTAGATCCTGGATGCAATCTGAGACCTTAGCTAGAGAGGTACAAGTTTTTTAATGTGGCTGTTTGAATTTCCCACAGAATGGATGCCAGGTTAGAAGATGAAGAATTCAGATAGAAACATCCAGGTGCAAACTCTGTGAGGTTTGATGATTCATCCTTTGTGCTAGCATGCTATCTCAGCCACATTTACTCTGTTCAAGCAGTCTCAAAGGTCTGCCAGTCTCAAGCAGAGTGGGTTGAATCCCTCTTGATAAGAGTAGCAGCTAGGCTTTGGATGGGGGAGATGGGAGTTGTTCTTGAACCAATTTTTACAATTATTATTTGCCAAGTGAATCAATGTCATCATTTCCATTTTTAAGTTAAAAAACAAGAGTCTTGTAAAGAAAAAGAATGATTTCAGTGATAAACCCAAGGCTGCACAGCAAATAAGAGAGAGGAATCTTATTAAATGAAGCTTCTTTATTCCAAGGAGGGGATTGTTTCTTTTGTATCAAAGACACCAGACTGCAGTGGCAGTTAGGTCTGTATAAATTATCTAAGGTCAAACATTGCTGGTGTATGGGTAGTATGTAGCATTAGCTCAAAAGTTACACTAAATTTAAATGCATAAAATAAAATCAGTGAGAAAGTAAGAAAATAATTGTATGGGTAGCAATAGCATAGTTATTCTATAAGTATATTTTATGCATTATCTTGTAGAAATTATATGTTGTAGTGAACTGTACAACTGAATTTACATTAGAGTAAGAACGTTGTTTTAATGTAGTTTCTACAAAGATTAAAGTTTTGTATTTTTAACTTCTTTCCCCTAATCTATGGGTCATGGATAATCACATTTAAAATGTTCCAAATTAAACTTTGTAACATGATTCCACCAAACACCTGTTCCTTCCCTGTAGACACTGCTCATATACATTGACCTGTTCTAACTGTTCCTATCTCTCGGCCTACACTTATTTGATTCCTTAGAAATTATTTATCCCACCTCCTATTATTTAAAATTTCAATCCTTTTCTATTTCTCCTGTAGTTATTGAAAATCAATTTGTTTACATTGGCTACATGGAACATTTCAACTACTTCCTTCTTGTGAAAGAATATCTTCACTATTTTTTCCTTGCATTCTCCAAACTACTGCCAAAGTATTAGTAACCTTCAGAATACAAAAAGACAGATGATAAATATGCATATACCCAGTCACAGAATCACCATTGTTACTGAGGTTAACATTATTCCAGTTTTCAATCAACTGATTACTAATTCGCCTAAAGAAATACAGACTCAAATACATGACCCTTTGCTTCCAAGTTGGTATCTTGCTACTTCCACCAACTTGCTACAGGGTATAGCCATGAATAATCTTTTCATATCCTTAAAAATACACTTTTCAAAGTTGGGTCTTTGTTTCGAGCATCATATATATTTTTAGTAGCAAATTTTCATTGATTTTTCAATAAGTAGATGGAACATCAACTTTTACAGGAGATTTTCCAAACACAAAAAAATGTATTATTTCTAATAATAGCTATATTTATTGTTGACTTACTAGGTGTCCATAAATCTGATAAGTCTTATATCTGTAACATTATAACATCAATGAGATGATTATACCATGTTTACCAATGCACAACTGAGTGGTAGAGGGTTACTTGCCCATAGTCACAAAGGTGGATCATTCACTATTGGCTAAGATTCCAACGTGGTTTTCTCAACCTGCCCCAAATGTGTTAGAATTTATGGGATATTCTTTCTGATAGAAGCTATGAGCACTTGACAAATAATACATCTATAAATGTTTATTTTTACTACTTTGTGATATTGAAAAAAAAATAAATGTATTTCCACTAATCTGCCAGGTTATTAACACCTACAGAAATTTTCAATTTTTATTTCTGTATCAATATCTATATGTAATACTTTATTACAGAATGTAGAACATATAATTTACTCTTCTGAAAATGTTTGTTGAAGAGAAGTCCTTTTGCCCTAAAACATTTTTAACTTTTTTTTCAAAATTTGAAAAGGCATATAATATTTTCCTGATACTTATATATTATATTCAAGTGTTGAGTATGAATTAGAGATATTTTTGATATATTTCCATTCACCAGTCACTAACATTACATAATTTATTAACATATTTTATTAACAATTCTGGAAGACATGAATCTGGTGAATTTAAAGCACTGACCATAATGCCATGGACATATTTCTACAAAAATACAAATTTCTTTGAGTAAACAGTGTAAATACTATTTTCCTGGCATAGTAGTATATCACTGAAATAAAAGCAGTCTGCACCAGGTACTGAATGCCAGATAGCTCAGTGGACACAGTTAGTGAAATTCCCAGGGTCAGGAACAACTTGTTTTCACATTCAGGACAGGGCATTTGTAAGGTACTGTGTATTCAGGCAGCATTTGGTGGATAGAAGCAGGTATCAGGACATCCTTATGTGAAAGATTTATATTAAAAAATCCTCAAATAATATTTGGAGCTCTTCTGAGACTGTTCTTTTTTTTTGTCTAGTCTCACTACTAAGGAAGGAAAAAAAAAATCTGTCCTACCTCAGGCTCCCAAAATAACTACCTTTAAAAGTGTTGTTATAATTCTAAATTATTCAAGACACCTTTTGCCATTTTTCCCCCTTGATTTTGCTCACCCGGGAATGCAGCAATAATTTTCTGCAGTGTTTCCTTTTGTATAATTTCAAAGCTTTAAGTCCTGAAGAAAAGGGAACTGAAACTGCCAGCACAATTTCAGTTCCCAACACCCACTTATATTTGAGTAAAACCCCTGGTGCTGAGTCTATATATAAATCTTTAAGATGTTGAGATTTAATTTATGCACCAATTGTCCCTGCATTCAGATTACACCTGGGTGAATAATTCTTCACTCTAGTGATGAGCCTGCCTACAAACCAAAGCACAGGGACCAGAGCTTTCTGCTAAAATTCCATAGAGCCTTGCTCTCACCTTATAATCATGTGTATCACGTTGTATCTAAGTGATTTACTTTTGCTTCTCCTATCAGACTATAAAATTCATGAGGAGAAAGACATTTGAAATCAACTTATTAGTAGATTGCCAACACTCTGAATACTGCTTTGAAAATGCTTGGTGATTTAAATTTCTAGAAAGAATGTTTTCATGAATGGATGGATGAATTGTTGATGTAGCATTTTTTTTTTTCTAGTTGCATACATGTGAATATACTATGCTTCCAAGTAAGCAACATTTGCATATTCATATTAAAATTTACATATATGCATTTTGTAAGTATAAAGTGAGTAAAGTGTCTGCAATATAAAAAAGCCTTTCAAGTAAAATGTGATGCATACATATTTCCTGACCTTTCTAATGAATTTTCAAGGTTCATTAACAAAGCAGATTTTTTTCAGGAAGAAATAAAAAATTAAACTTTATCCTAAAAAAAGATATTGCAGAAAATAGTAAAATTTACTAGATTTTGTAGCAAATAAATTTCAGTGACATCTAGAAGAAATCAGTACAGTTCATGTTATAATTTGAATTTTACAAATTTAAACAAAAGATAAACTTGTTGCCTTAAAAAAATAACAGCTAACATTGATTTACTGAGCCACCTTTCCCAATGCCAAAAAAAAAAAAAAAAAAAAAAAAAAAACTAACAAAAATCTTTGAAATATTGTGGCAATGACAAGAAATAAGAATGTTTACTTGTTATGAGTTCTTGTTTATGTTAAAGATTAACAAACAGGGACTTCTATGTTTGGAAGTGGTTGGTTCTCTAGGTTTTATATGGGGAAAAATTGTTGTCAATGTAGCTAATTAAAGACTTATGGAACTTTAAGAAGTGGGGTCTGGCTGGGGATGTGGCTCAAGCAGTAGCGTGCTCGCCTGGCATGCGTGCGGCCCGGGTTCGATCCTCAGCACCACATACAAACAAAGATGTTGTGTCCGCCGAAAACTAAAAAATAAATATTAAAAAATTCTCTCTCTCTTTAAAAAAAAAATGGGGTCTAGAGGCAGGTGTTTAGACTATTGGGATCATTAACTAATGCTAAGCTCATTAAATAAGTTAGTTCTCAAGAGACTTGCTTTACAGAAGGGCAAGGTTGACCTCTGAATCCCTCATTAGCCTGAAATGAAGATACACTACTGAATATTTTCTTGATATCACTGAGCCTCATAAGACCTCAAAGTCTGAGCCACATGTCCCCTGCTATCTCATAATATGCCCTTCAACCAGCAGGAAAGAACTCCCACTAGCATGGGTCTGCCAGCAATTGGACACGCAACTCTAACTGGTCTTGAGCCCAACTTCTCTGCCAGACTGTATAATTATTCAACAGACAAATCATATCCTGTCATGATCCAGGAGTCTCTCAACCTCTTGTTACTATGACCTCTGACTTGTATAACCTCTGCTTATCTATTCTGCTCCTGACTACAACCTCTTTTGGCCCTGCCTGGTGCATTTGTGGTATTCTCTCCCAAAATAAAAGTTGATGTGGATAATAAGTTGCTATTGTAATTATCAGTCCAGTGTTGGTGTTATGTGGTCAACCATTCCAGAATCCTCAGATGGGACTTACTGCTTCAACTATGAGGATTGCAGGAGGGCAGGGTGAATAAAACTGGAAAAGGTTTTGAATTTACTTATTTCATTAACTTGATGATGATATCATTTTTATGTGATGAAAATCAGAAACCATTTCTTATTCTATAATCTTCATTCATTAGTCAGTGAGATATTTCTTTACATGTTCACTGTTACCAGATAATGAAGAAATGGACATCCTTATGCATTGTATCTATTGTGTTTTGCTGGATAACATAGTATCACAAATTCAGTGACTTGGAACAACCCACACTAACTAGCAAAATTCTGTAGGTCAGAATCCACTGTATGTTCGGGTTCTCTGCCTGAGTGTCACCATGCTGAAATCACCATTATGTTGGCTAGGTGATGTTCTCATCTGAAATTTAGGGTCCTCTTTCAAAGTTACTGAGAGTTGACAGAGATCATTCCCTTTAGATAAAATCTTCACTTTTCTGCCAGCCGTTGACTGAAGAACACTCCCAGAAATTAGCTGAAGTTCCTTGTCATGTGATCCACATAGAAGTTCACAGACAGAACCTACTTTCTTCCAGGTCAGCAAGAGCACATCTCTCTAAATTCCTTTTCTGCCATTATCTGAAATAATCTGTCTGCTTTTAAAGAGCTTATGTAATTAAGAACACCCTGATAATCTCTTTAACTTAAGGTCAACTAAAATTAAAATTTTAATTATATCTGCAATACCCCTTACAGCATTGCCTGCATTAGTGTTTCATTAAGTAACTGGAAGAAAATGTGTGAACATCCGGGGTCAGGAATCTATGGGGACCCTTAGAGGAATCTGTGACATACATGTACCCTTGCAAACTTGTATTTTTTTCCTTCATTTACTTTGGAAATATAACCTGTTTAGTCAAAATGTTTGTACTCTTCACTCTTGACAGCTACAGTTAATTCATTTTTCAGAAAAGTTATCTCAGTTTTTAATCATGCATGTTATTTTTCCTACACTCATATATTTTGGGCATCATGAAACTTCATAATATATGGTAATCTTTTATGCCAGCTTGCAATTGAAAGCTCATTCTATTTTATGTTAAATTAATCAGTGTTTTTTTAATATAGTCTTGACTGTTTCTTTTATTGTGAACTGTTTTTGCCTATTTTTAGGTTATTCAAATTATTACTTAAGTGCTTTTATAAAAAAATTCTTCCTCTATCTGTCATACTTATCTAGATGTCTATACATGTAGATACACATGAATATGTATTTAATCTTTGCACAGTTATATTAGTCCTTTACCTTCATGCCTTTTAATTTAACATTTTATTTTAAAATATTTTAAAATGTTTGATGCCATAAACAGTGTGACAACTTTTAATTTAAATATATGAAGCTTATTTTTCTGACAATATCTGTTGTTAGTTTCTACAAAAACTAATACATTTGCCATTTGATCCCCACTCTGTACTCTTGATCCTCCTCTCTGCTGATCTACTGTTAGCTCTCATTACCAGCTACTAGATCAATTATTTATTATAATGTTTATTGATATTGTCAGAATCCTCCACCTGGATAATATATATTCCAAGCATGGGTTTTGTTTCATTCATTAGTGTAATCCAAGCACCTAAAATGTGTGCCTAATACATATAAATTCTCAATAAAAAATCACCAAGTGGATCTATAAATAAATATGCAATGGTATCCTCAAATTATGATATTTTTATGTAGTAATGTGTCAATGTTTTATAGTTTGATCTGGACAAATGGCCACTAAGTGTTTTTCTCCTCCCCAAACAACAGCAATAGGACAGGTAGTTGTTTTATCTTTGGTAATTTCATGTGGACAAAAATAAAATGCTAAAAATACTAAACTACAAAACCAGAAACCTGAGTTTAAATTCTAGTTCTGCCATGAAGTTGTTCTGTGAAATTGTGTACCCAGGATAAGTTCCTGAGCTTCATTCACAAATGAATGAAATAAATATATTAACAGCTGCCCTTAGGGTTATCTTGAGATCCAAATGTGCTGAACATTTTCAAAATTCTTTTTTTTTAAAGAGAGAGAAGAGAGAGAGAAAGAGAAAGAAGAGAAAGAGAGAGAGAGAGAGAGAGAGAGAGAGAGAGAGAGAGAGAGAGAGAGAAAAAATTTTAATATTTATTTTTCAGTTTTCAGTGGACACAACATCTTTATTTTATTTTATGTGGTGCTGAGAATCGAACCCAGAGCCCTGTACATGCCAGGAAAGCGTGTTACCGCTTGAGCCACATCCCCAGTCCAAAATTCTTTATAATGCATCAAGCACACTTTAAATATAATATCTCTAATTATATAACTTACTAATTTTGTGGTTATTATAAAGTATATTATATTGCATGCATTTCTAAAGAATTATTGCATTTCACCTTCATACTCTATTTTTCCCATTTTACACATTAGAAATCTAAGGCACAGACAGAACCAAAATTTAAAACTAATTATGCTGGGGCTAGGGTTGTGGCTCAGTGGTAGAGCACTTGCCTGGCATGTGTGAGGCACTAGGATCAATCCTCAGCACCACATAAAAAATAAAGAAAGTCATTGTGTCCATTTACAACTAAAAATATATTAAACAACAAACAAACAATGATGCTGAATCTAGGAAACTGTTAGAAGAAAAATGATTGCTTAAATTAAATTCAGCAGATTTTCTTTGAAATAATTTATTGGGCACTAGTCCAAACAAATAATATTTCAAAGTGCTCATGCTCCATGCCACCATTCCCTGCATTTCTACCCAGGAAAAGGCCACACAAAGGAGCAATATGTAATTGGCAGCAGTGACACACTCCTGTAATTCCAAAGGCTCAGGATTTCAAGCCAGCCTCAGAGATTTAGGGAGGTCCTAAGCAATTTAGCCATACCCATCTCAAAACAGAATGCAAAAAGGGTTGGGATGTGGCTTAGTGGTTAAGCACCCCTGGGTTCAATCCCGGGTATGTATACATAAACAAACTAACAAACAAACAAATAATAAAAAAAGAAGGAATGTGATTGGCTGTAGTTCACATTTTCCTTCTGTGGTCATGTTATGGTGGCTTTCAGCCTAGATTGGCTGGAGGTATATCTTAAGATGAGATGTGGCTTTCCAAGAGTATACATCTATTTGGGCTATAGTCTGTTAACACATCAAGTTAGGTTGCAGTCACTATGTATCAAGAAACCTTTAAAAGACAAACTTAAAATATGTATGAGGACTGCTTTAGGACAAGTTCAAATTCAATTTTTCTGGCCACATGACTAGCAACTTTATATTGTCCCATGTATAAAAAATTTATTTGATTTATTTTTTGCCCTGGTTTTCTCATATCTTCCTTACTTTATCATCCACATGCTAGTGTATAAAACTTTCAAACACCAAAACCCTGTCTTTGTCTCTCAGGCCTTTAAAATTTGCCCCCCTCTTTTTTTTCTATTTGCTGCAGTTAGCATTAAACTTTGTTTTCCCTTGATTATCTTTTCTCTTTAGCATGATTTTTTCTGCTCCCTTATGTTTATCTTCAGGAAAAGAAGATGTAATCAAAACTGTGTTTTCTGTTTATGCTCATGTTATCTTTTTCAGTAAAATCACTCTGTGTGGAAATTGCCATCAGAGTCATGCTGTGGTAAGGAAAATAAAGCTGAATACACATTTACTGTTTAAAACGACTGACTCTCAACTTGTACCAACAAAGACTTTAACAGACTAAGATATCCTTAGATGTTGAGCAAGTACATTTATTCAGACACACTAAGTCCTTGCCCTTGGTGAATTAAAGATGTATATAACTTTTGCTTTTTCAGTTATGCTTAGGTTCCATTAATTTGCCTTCAATAGCTTTATCAAAGGGAGAAGGGAATCCCTTGAATATGTTAGTTACCCAATAGTAGTAGTATCTGGGAATTTGTTTTCTTTATTTCATCTTTAGTCAGGAACTTATAATTATAAGCCCACTGTCATGCACCAACTATTGTTATTTTGTGAAATGTAACACAATTACATTTCACAAAATAACAATATTTTGTGAATCAGTAAGGTAAAATACTTATTTCCATTCTCAGGGTACACCTGAGAAAATAAGAGTCTTCAAAATTTGCTTGAACTCCTTAAATTGATTTTTTAAAGTTCAAATAACTTAAAGTATCTAGTTATTAAAGTAATTTTAGTACTGCTGTGCAAAATTTAATTTTTAATTTAATTTCAATTAGGTCTTAATTTTTGGGGGCCATGTTGTGGAAGGAAATTTTGAATACCAAAGATATTAAATGCGTTTTGTGTTGTTTTATTTTAATCCTCTTCAAGTGGTTGAGGAAGCTATTATTCTATGTTAAATAGTTCTGTATAATCTACTGTGCATAATAGGAGACACCCAAACAAACTTTACACCCAGTGATTGATATAAGAAAAAGAATTATAGGGGATTATTTGGGTCTGGGTTTTGGTTTGTTTGTTTTTGTTTACAATGATTATAAGTCTGGTACCAAAACATAAAGTTAGGATTTTTTTTTTGTTATAATTAGTTTTACATGACAATTCTAGAATACATTTTGATACATCATACTAAATGGAGTATGGCTTCTCATTCTTCTGGTTTTACATGTTGTAGAATCAAACCAGTCGTGCAATCATGTATGTACATAAGGTAATAATTTCTGATTCATTCTATTATCCTTCCTACCTTCAAACCCCTTCCCTCCCTTCACTCCCATCTGCCAAATGCAAAGTACCTCTTTTTTTCCCTAGCTCCCCCACATATTGTGAATTAGCATCTGCATATCAGAGAAACCATTCAGCCTTTGTTTTTTTTTTTTTTTTGTTTGTTTGTTTGTTTTTTGGAACTGGTTTATTTCCCTTCACACGGTATTTTTAATGAATTCTTACCTCTTTTAAATAAATCTGATCATTCCAAAAACTCTCTTGATATGAAAATCTTGATTTTCTTTTTCTGATCTCTTTTCTATGACTAATCTTTCATGAACAAGAGAAACAAAATTTAATTATTTGTCCTGGCACATCTAGATCATAAAAGAAATAGTGACATATAATCAAGAATGTTTGGAGATCTGTTTCGAAAAATTACATTATAAATAATTATAGTAAAATATAGATATTTCTGCCAGGCAAGGTGGCTCATGCCTGTAATCCCAGGGGCCCTGAGGTAGGAGGATCTTGAGTTCAAATCCAGCCTCAGCAAAAGCAAGGTGCTAAAAGCAACTCATTGAAACCCTTCTTTAAATAAAACACAAAATAGGGCTGGGAATGTGTCTAAGTGGTTGAATGCCTCTCTGAGTTCAATCCCCAGTACCAAAAATATACATATATATGTATGTGTGTGTATGTGTGTGTGTGTATGTGTATAAATAGATAGACACATATATAGATATATAGATATTTCTGATAAAATATAAGATTCATGTGACTTAGTTTATCATGGCATAATTATGAAAGTGAATTTGTAAAACTCAGAATACTCATAAAATAAAAAGTTTAATATTATTATACATTAAAAAAAGAGAATGTAGATCATAAGTTACAATCAAGTAGTTGTTTCTTCTCACAATAAACAATACAAAGAAGATACAAATGACAAGTCCTAAGAATTTTAAGATTATATTCCAAGAGGAAGTAGCTTTTAGTAAATAAAATGAAATTAAATGTCTGAGATCACCATTACAATGTTTTCTTATTGTTTCATTATTATTATCAAATCAAGTATCATTTTGCAAAGCAACATATTCTCAAATAATTATATCTGGTAGACATACATTTTGTACCAAAATAGGCAATTTTGAAAAAAAAACTACATTAAATCATGATTTCTAAGAATAGCAATAAAAATATTTTCAAGCAATGATATCTTGAGATACTTTATGTTTTCATGCTTTGATTAATTGATTCATAGATTCAACAAACATTAGCACCAACTGTGAGGCAGGTGTTAAATGCTATGGTGTTTAAAGATGAAAGAATAACTGGTCTCTGAAAACGTTCAGTTTATCAGTTTGATGGGGAAGTAGATATTTACATTATTCTTTTGACATTTATGAATTCTATGCCCTAGACCTTCTCTTACCATTTAAATATTCACAAATATATTTCCTATGAAAAATGTTATACATTTTGAAGAAATAATTTAGCTACTTTTATGAAAAGAAATAATTTTGTAAATATTATTCTAAGCTTCATTTTAGTTTAAGAAAAATAGATTTTATGTTTTCTTTATTTATTTTCAACCATCAAGTATCAGTTAGATATAGCTTTGAAAAATTTCCTATAGAATTTAATTTTATATGGCAGGTCAAAAGAAAATTCATAAAATAATGCTGAAGTGAATGACAGACAAAGCTGACCTGTTTCTTTCTCAGCAGTTACACATCATAAACAATATTTTTCTATTCTAAAAAAAAACTAATCTACTTTTTTTTTTCTGTGCGTAATGGTTTCATATTTAAACTCATTATTTTGGGAAGTGATGCATACTTGTCAACATTGTTTTAAAAATATCCCGAGCACAAAGGTGAGAACATTGATAGACAAAGAACTGCAAGAAAAATAGGCTTTCAGAGAGTCGTGACGTGTGCCACAGAGGAGAGCAAGCTTCTTGGTGAGGCAAAAAGAGGGGTGCAGAAGTTTAATTTTATGGAGCAAACATAGATGACTAAAGTATGAAGGCAATCAAAGCACAGTTAACTTTGCCAGGCAGGGTGGCGCACGCCTTTAATCCCAGCAGTTCTAGAGGCTGAGGCAGGAGGAAATAGAGTTTAAAGCCAGCTTCAGCAACTTAATGTGACTCTAAGGAACTCTGAAAGACCCTGTCTCAAAAACAAAAAAACAAACAAATAAAAAAAAGTTTCAATCATCTGTTTGTTCATCCCTGGTTAAAAATAAAATAAAATAACAACAACAAAAACAAACAGTGGGCTAGGGTTATTTCCTTTCCTTCTTTAAGATATTTATGGCTGTCACGGATCAGTTATATATTTCAGCATAACATCAAGTCATGTACATTTTTTTTGTTCTTTTAATTGGGACTTACTCAGGGACACTGATTTAGAAAAGTAACTGCTTTGATATTGATTTTCCACATTCATAAAAAATGCTCTAGAAATTCCAGGGTGAATTTTATATTCTTAAAAGCTTTGGATATTTCTGCATTTACCTCTATTACAATTCCTAGATTAACTGATGCCCTTTTTCAGTTTCTTTTCTTTGCAACTTATAATTGTGAAAGATTTCTTGACTCAGAACTTCATTTTCTGGTTTTTGATGCTTATGTATAAAATTATTATTTGAATATTGATCTTATCTTTAATTTTGAACAATTTGTTAATTTTGCAATTATTATCTTTAAGATTTCTCTTTATTTCTAACTACTACACTGTTATTTCCCTCCCTCTCTCTTTCTGTTCTTTCTCTTTTTCTCCTTCTCTCTCTTCACTTTTCTTTCTCTTTTCCCATTTCTGTCTAGCTTCTGTTTTATTGTGTACTGGATGTAATGCTAAGTGTAATGCTAAGTGTAATGCTAAGTCAAAGCAGTGGTAGTAGGCACATTGCCTTTTTTGTTAACACTGAGGTGGGGGGAACACTTTATAGTTTGTGTGTGTGTGTGTGTGTGTGTGTGTGTGTGTGTGTGTGTTTGGTGTTGGAGACTGAATGCTGGGCCTCATGCATGCTTGGTAAGAACTTTACCACTGAGCTGCCCTCCCAGCCCTATTTGTACATTTTTCATAAAGATTTCTCATCTGGGAAAGGGAGTTTTCTATTAGGTTTCTAAAGTGGATATAAAATTAATGGACTTTATATCAAATTCCTTCCACAAAACGCTTAGATTAAAACATGAGTTTTAATCTCTTTTTTCATTCTTTTAACTCTGAAGTTTGATTGAGAAGGATTTTCGATACTAAAGCTTCCATTCATTTCTGACAGAAACTTCCTAATTACGATTTGTTTTCATGACATTTATAAAGGAGATAGTAATTGCAACACTGATTAAAATGAGAGCACTGCTGCCTTGGAATTTATAAATAAAGACATTAAAATCTATGAAAAACTGAAATTAGAAATATTGCACTTGTTGAACACAAGCAAGTAAACATGTGTGGTTATTTCATCTTATCTTTCTGGCTATGCTGTTTATTCATTTTAGTTAGCCATAGGGATGTGAGAGGACGTTCTTGGAAATAGCTTTTTTTTTTTTTTTCTTTTTAGATATCAGGGATTCAACTCAAGGGCATTCAACCACTGAGCCACATCCCCAGCTCTATTTTGCATTTTATTTAGAGTCAGGGTCTCACTGAGTTGCTTAGCACTGTGCTTTTGCTGAGGCTGCCTTTGAACTTGTGATCCTCTTTCCTCAACCACTAGGATGACATGTGTGCACCACCCCATCTGGCTTGGAAATAGATTTTAAGTGGATTTCTATCTGTATATTTCTATTATGTAAGCTCTACTGATGAGAATTTACCAAAATTAAACATTTAGCCCACAGTTTTTGCCTTGAGTCCACCAACCTCTTCCCTTTCACCAATAGGGTGGTCCATCAGCTTTAGTGTTTTTTTTTTACTTGGTTCATGTTTTCATTTTTTTGAAGTTGGTTTAGTAGGGTTAAGAATTAATATGCATAAAGTGCTAGAGTCTGTACCTATCATGTACAGTAATTGCTCAATATGTAATTATTAATTTGTTACCATTGAAGGTGATGTGACCTGTGTAAAGAGGGACTGCAATATGGTGAAAAGAGAGAGGATTTGAAGTACAACATTAGCACCTAATTAAAAAATGAGTAAAGCTACTGTCCTAGTTTTTGCATGCAGAATGATTTATTTTAGAGAAAGATTTAAAGCATTAAGTATCATTTAGAAAGTACAGCTAAAAGATATTGGTGGCTTGGAATACAAAAACAAAGTTAGCACCAACTACATAGAAAGCAATAGATTTGGAATATTTTTGAGAAACAAGATTTCATAGTGAGAAGTTTTATATTAATCCTAGATTTAAAATTTGAATGAGAAAACACATTTCCTATTTTTTTGGTGGAAGGAGCAGGAAAATCAATATCTCTGTTTTAATAAGGTTAGATTTGTAATAATGTCAGTAAAAGTTTTAAAAGATCAGTTGAGCATCTGTATATCCAATCATGAACAAAGAATTACATTTTGTAATGTCTCTAGAGATAGTGTTTAAATCACGGGACTTTAATACTTCGGAAAAATGTGGATAAAATTTTGAGTTTGGCCACTCCAATGATGAGAGTTCAAACAACACAGAGAAGATTTAAGAAAGAAGGGTGAAGAAATCCAGCCATCTGATCTACAGGTTGAAAAACTTAATCCACTACAATTCTAGTAAGAAACGATGTTCAACTGCAAAATGCTGCACTGGATATAAGAACAAAGAAGGCAGGAAGGTGTCCATGTCCACTGGAAGGGGGACACACTGCTGATGGATGATAACATAGCAATGGAAAGGATGATCTACTGATTTATGAACAGCACAGCAGAACCTCCAAACATTCTGAGTAAGAAAGGGTAGGCACAGAAGATTGTACATTGTATTTCTACAGATATTTTAAACATCCAAGAAAATATTGACCTAGAAAAGGCAAAACCATAGAAACAGAAAATTGTTGCTGGAGGCTGGCTGTGCAGCAGAGATCAACTGCAAAGTGGCAGCAGAACACTTTGTTTTTTATGGAATTATTCTAGTATACAGTTATGTTGAAGCTTGCATTACTACATAAATTCACTGAAGACCTTTGTGTTCTACATTTTCAGTGAATTTCTTTCCCTGTGAAAATAAAATCATACCCCCAGGATATAGTTTAATGTATATGAACGAACAAGAGAATGGCTGACTAGAATTTCATTGTATGAATATATCAAATTTTGTTAATTCATTCACTGGTTGATAAACATTTGGATTTCCTCCAGGTTTTTGTACTACAGATAAAACCACTGTATGATATGAAAATATATAACATTCTAAGAAAATGTCAGGTGTTTTCAAAGTAGTTGCAATTTTGCAATATAAATAGATGATACTAGTTTGTTGTCCACTATATCTATTCTTTTAAGTGTGTAATATCATCTAATTGGGATTTTAAATTAAATGATTATTTTATTTACTAGTGATGACAAATACCTTTTCTTATAGTTATCTGCCATCTGCATGGAGTTTCTGCTCAAATTATTATTGTATGTTTGAGAATTTTTTTTGTAAATTTTGAGTTTTGAGATTTTTCAAATACACTTTGAACCAAATTCATTTATTAGATAAATAATCTGAAAATGTTTTCTGCAGTCTGTACCTTGTAATGTTTTTATCAGTATCTTTTGAAGATAAAAAAAAATCTTTATAATTTAGAAAAATTACTTACATCATGTTCATTACATAGAACCTTTTGGATTTAGTGCGATTGGGTTTATGGCCAGAAAATGGTTTCTTCTTTGAGTACTTGAAAAGAATGGGAGTCCCGATGATATGGGGTAGAATGTTTTATAAATGTGAATTAGATCAATTTGATTGATGGTGGTGCTCAGGATTTTATATCCTTGCTGATTTTCTGTCTACTTATTATATCAATTATATAGAGAAGTATTGAAATTTCAGAAAATTATTTGAGATTTTTCAAGACTTTTCAGTTCTAACTTTTTTTGTAGCTATATTATTAGGTGAGCTGATAAATCAACTTTTTATTTCATAATATTTTTTCTCTTAAATATATTTTATATTAATATAGTAGTTCAATGTTTATTAGCATAATACTTTAAATTTCTTTGGACTAGTCACATGAACTTTCTCTATGTGTACCTTTACCTATTTTTGTCATTATGCTTAAATACATTTCTTTTAGGAATCTGTTATGGTTTGAGTTGAATTTTCAAAAAATATAAGTCCTAAACACTGGTACCTATGAGTATGAACAAATTGTACATAAAGTTTTTGCTAATATAATTAGCATAATAAGTTAGATGAAGTCATACTAGAATAGGAAAAGCCCTAATCCCATGATTGCTGATTTTATAAGAAAAACAAATTTGGACACAGGGACCTATACATAAAGGGGAGAACTAGAGTAATTCCTCTACAAGTTCAGGAACAATAAAATATTCTTGAAGGCATCAGAAACCTGAGAAGTCATGGGAGTGTCCCTTAGTCTGCTGACATTTTGATTTTGGACTTAAGTCTTCAAAATTATAAAATGACAAATTTCCGCTTTTTTAAGCTCTCCAGTTTGTGTTATTTTGTAATCATCATTCTAGGACTCTCGTGCCTTTTATCCAATATAATGTAGATTGCATGTACATCAGTTAATGAAAGGACTTTAATATTTGTAAATCTGCAAGTGGTAAATTGTCTCCTATCTAGCTTTATATTAAATTATTATTGTTTATGATTTTTTATAATTTTATCAGTTTTGAATGATATTTTACTGTACCTAGAATTCTAGATTGTTTTTCTTTTCCTTTCAATTCTTTAAAAAAGTTCCTTCATTAACTTCTTGCTTGAATTTTTTTTCTAATGAAAAACTGTTGCTTTCCTTGTGTATGAATATAATATATCCTTTCTCTGGGTACTTTTTAGATTTCCTTTTTATCATGTGTTATGACTTACAGTGGGAACAGGTCCCGGTTTGGTTTTCTCCATATTTCTTTATCTCAGTATTTATTGAGCTTTGTAGGTAAATTACCTGATTTCTTGGTAGAAGACAAGGAGTTCACTGGCCATATCCTGCAGCATCTTCTCATAAAGGAACCTCAGAGGAAGATGAAGAAAAGATGTTTTGTTATAGTTTGTCTATGGAGAAGATAATATAGTCTCAGAAAGTGAGAAAACAAGAACACTCATCCATTGCAAGAAGTTTGTTCATTTAAACTACTTAATCCTTTGTTCACTAAACTTCAGGAATCCTGGATTTCTTCTACCTCCAAATTATCTTGAATATTTCTTCATCTTGGCTTAAATTTTACTTCTTCAAGTAAGGTTTAACTCTACTTCTAATCTGAATATGAACTTTTATTAATTTTCATATTTCTCTAATATTGATTTAGAGTATATATAAATATTTATATATACATTTACTTTATGTCTGTTTTTTTGGCTAAACTATTAACTCCATTAGGTCAGGATTCTGACAATTTCAGACACAATATGTAGCAGAGCATCTAGTCCAAAGATGGAATCATACAAAGATATATAAAGTTTTGAGGAACAAATACAAATTTTCTAACTTCCTCTCTTTCTCTCAAAAAGCAAAAAAAAAAGGTAGTTGCTATAAAATTTTTAAAAATAGAAAACCATATACACATATATGAAATTGTGATCATGAAATTGAATATATTTAGAAAGTTACCAGTTATACTTTAGAGATTGTCCTTTCAGTGAATATGGAAATAACATCCTTTGAAAATATGAAATGGTATTCCTACATTGTTTATTTAGAAATTCAATTTTGGTTAATGCTTTTCAGAATTCTATGTCTTGCAAAATGTCAATATATATTTTCTAGTGCAACTAATAATTTTCCTATCAAAAACTTGCATGAAACTACAGTGAAACACTTTTCCTTATTGATGGGGTTCTACAAATAGTTAATTATGTTGTGAGTCATCAAATAGGATGGAATTATATGCAATATACTCCATTCTTTTTTATATATTTTTATTTATATATGAAAGCAGAATTCATCACAATTCTTACTGCACATATAGAGCACCATTTTTCATATCTCTGGTGGTATACTCAGTATATTCACACCAATTCCTCTCTTCATACCTGTACTTTGGACAATAAAGATCATCATATTCCACCATCATTAATTACCCCATGCCACCTCCCTTCCCCTCCAACCCAGTTTCCTATCTAGAGTTCATCTATTCCTCCCATGCTCCCACTCCCTATCCTATTATGAATAAGCTTTCTTATATCAAATAAAACATTCAGCATTTGATTTTTTGGGATTGGCTTACTTCACTTAGCATTATCTTCTCTAACTCCATCCATTTACCTGCAAATGCCATGATTTTATTCTCTTTTATTGCTGAGTAATATTCCATTGTAAATATATGCAACATTTTTTTTTTATCCATTCATCTACTGAAGGGCATCTAGGTTGGTTCCACAGTTTAGCTATTGTGAATTGTGCTGCTATAAACATTGATGTGGCTGTGTCCCTGGAGTATGCTGTTTTTAAGTCCTTTGGGTATAAACCAAGGAGAGGGATAGCTAGGTCAAATTGTGGTTCCATTCTCAATTTTCCAAGAAATCTCCATATTGCTTTTTATACTGGCTGCACCAATTTGCAGTCCCACCAACAGTGTGAGTGTATCCCCCCCCCCAACATCCTCAGCAACACTTATTGTTGTTTGTATACATAATAGCTTCCATTTTGACTGGAGTGAGATGAAATCTTAGAGTGGTTTTGATTTGCATTTCTCTAATTGGTAGTGATGATGATCTTTTTTCATGTATTTGTTGATTGATTGTGCATCATCTTCTGAGAAGTGTCTCTTCAGTTCCTTGGCACATTTATTGATTGAGTTATTTGTGTTCTTGGTGTTTAGCTTTTTGAGTTCTTTATATACCCTAGAGATTAGTTCTCTATCTGATGTGTGAAGGGTAAAGATTTGCTATTATACTCTATTCTTGTTCAGTTGCTAAACTCATTTCATTGACCATGTGTGGTCTGCTTAGTAATCATTATTGGTTCTGATATTCTAGAAAACAATAACAGCATGGTAATTATCATGGTGTTGTTATTTAAAATGACTCAAATTGTTAGTCATTACCTTGTTAAATTTTCTTCTACTTTCTCTTTTCCTGTATCTCTGGTTCATTTTAAAATGTTATTCCACCTATAATCTAAACAACATCCCTGAAGGTATTTCTAGGCTTAATTGGAACATTTAAATAAATATTTTTGTTGGACATTAAATTTCTACTCTCAATTTAGTTTAGTAAGGTTTAAGTTAGTATCTGAACTAAATAAAGTATGGATCAAATTAATGTAATAAATAAACCATTGATTCAAAATGTCCAACAATCAAATATAATCAAACATATCCCCCCACTCTGGCCTCAAACTTCTCAACTCAAGTGATCCTCCTGCCTCAGCCTCCACTTTAGCTGGGTCTACAGATACACGCCCCCATGCCCCACTCAACAAAGTAACTTTTAATCAGTTATCTTTACCCAGTTTTATTTGGCATTTCAAGTTCCAGAACTCAAATTGATGTGTAAGAAAATTAACAGCTTAGGGAAAGCATATAATTGTTCTATTTTAGCTCATTAACTAGTAAACAAGCTTGATGTGTGTGCAACAAATTCACTGAAGTTTCTGTTGAAAATGCAAATTTTATAAGTTCCTGACAGTGATAATTAGAATAAATGTAGTTGAATTTCTGCTTTGTTTTTATTTTTGTTTATTTTAGACTCCATCCTCTTTGGCTATTGAAGCTACTGCAAACATGCTTTGGTTTCTTATTAAGCTGGTGTGTTACATATCAATCATCTCTTAATATTGTGTAGTCCACTTTCCTAACAAAACTTTAACCTGATGACTGATTTTTTTGTGATAAATGCAATAGAGAAAAGAGTCAGACATTACCTAGGATCTTAATCTAGGAATTTACAAGAGTGCTTAGGTCCAGTTATAGACTCTACAGCTTTACATATTTGATTACTTAGCTATGTTTCCCTGTATCTCTCACTTTTAACCATACAAGGATTCCTTTGTCATTACATGTATGGATTTTGTGGAATGAATGTAGACTTATTTTGTTGGAATCTAGCACAATAATAATATTGAAACATTTAAGGTCATTTGAATAAGCCCTTAGTCTAATATCTCTTGGCAAAAATACTATTAAGCAGAAAAGAAGCAATCTCTGGAGGATCTTCCATTTGATACTTTTAAAATGACACTGGAAATAATTTGAGAGCTAAAGAGTAAGGTACTGCACAGATAAACATTGGGCTGGATGAAAAAACTGCATTTTCTAAGACAAATAGTATAATGTTTAGAGTTCTTGTCCCATTTATTTTTAAGTTTATTAAATGTATAAATATGTATTATGTAAAGTTATTTTATTTATATATTTATTTTATGTATTCATTTTGAGGCTATATTCTTTGATATTAAAACAATTGGGTTGATGTTGGGGCTTAGTGATAGGGTACTTATCTAGCATGTGTGAGGTACTGGGTTCAATTCTCAGCACCACATAAATAAAACATAGTTCCACTGATAATAATGATAATGATGATGATGATGATGATGATAATATAATAATAATAATAATAATAATAATAATAATAATAATAAAATTTAGAATTGACAATGGTAGAATTGTTCTTATCTCTTTTGAATATTAGCATATGATGAGTAGTTTGGGCCAATAAATGTGAGTAGAATGATGTGTGACTTCAGGTCACAAGTCCTAAAAGGCAGCATATGATTTTCTATGCTTTCCCTACCTCTAGTAATAAAAGAAGCAAGTTGTGAGATACACCCTCCTTCCAAGTGTCTCACTTAGTGATTATCAGGAGCCAATTGAAACTAACGGAATACAGAGCATCAATAGGAAATCTGGTTTTTCTTTGATGTCATTGAACTCTTGGAATACACTCTTTGAATACACAGTAATCTCAAGTCTCCAGCTACTCCATTTTTTTTTTCTTGGTGGTTCTGAGGATTGAACCCAGGGCCTTGTGCATGCGAGACAAACACTCTACCAACTGAGCTATGTCCCCAGCTCCAGCTACTCCATTTTTACTAGGTTGCTATGACTATATTTTTCCAAACTTCAATTATTCTGTTATTTTAGGTATGTCTTCAGCAAAGTCCATTAAGGTAGGACACAAAAGAAGACTCAGCCTCACATATTTTGTAGCAACTTGTTATCAAGCTATAATGTCATTGTGGATAGGTAATGATATATAATTCATCTTACATTATGCTTATTAAATAATCTTTTGCCTATTCTTTAATTCTTTATCTCTGCTTTTCTGATTTCTTTAGACTAATCACATGTATTTACCAATCTATTTTCTCTTCTAACATTTAGGAATTTAATTATTCTGTTAAAAGTATTTCATAGTTGCTGTAATTACTTATAAATATCCAATATCAAATTTTCAGTGGATAATCCTGTTTATAATTTAATCATATTTCCAGAAAACACAAAGATATTAAAAATGTGAGTTCCATTGTTTCCTCTTAATTAATGATCTATTGTGTTTCTCATGCGACATGCACACATACAGAGCCAGACATTCTGATTTTTATTAAGTTCATTTTGATTATGTACATTTTTACTTTTTTGTTCCTTAGTTTCTGTTTTCTTTGACTTCCTATATGGACTCATTTCTCTTCTGTCTTAAGAAGTTCCTTTAGAGTTTAGTTTGCCATGGGTTTACTTTAGTGACTTTTCAAGAATATGTGTCTGTATATGTGTGTGTGCCATATATATGTATGAAAATGACTTTGTTTGCACTTCATTTGGAAGAATCATTTTCTGGTGTTGGCAATGATTTTCCTTCAACTGATTGAATGTGTCCATTCAGTAGATTCTGGTCTTCCATTGTTAAGAAATCACTTACCCTTGTGAACACGGCTTCACTAAAGACACTCCCTCTTTCCTTCTATTACTTTTATGAAATTCTTTTTGTGCTTTCATTTCCCTTCTTGGAATTATTTTAATTTCTTCAATCTAGGTTAATTTCTTCAGTCTATGTGTTCTGTTGGCAACACTCTCTCATCCAATATTATTCTGTTTCATTTTTTGGTAATAAAATTACACTAATATTTGACCTCATCATTATATCATATACATCACTCATATTCTCTTCCCTTTATTGCATACATTCTTAAATTTATGCCATATTCTATACAATTATTTTTTATGTATTTTCTACTTAACTAGTTCTCTTTTTCAATATACCTAATATACAGTTAAATTCACTTCTTTATAGTATCATTCTCTTGTTATGGAATTTTATTTTATCATATCTGCTATTCCACTCTAGTAATTTCTAATTATCTAATTATCTAATTTCTTTGCTCAACTTTACTTTAATTGAACTAATAATCATAGTTGTTCTATAAGCTGGTGTCTAATATTCCCCAAATATCTATACACATAGTACTTCTATTTTATATACTGATTCTTAATCATTGCATCTTGTATTCCACTATGTTCCTTCTCATTGAATAGTGGGAAAACTAATTGAACATATTATAGAAAGCCTAGGTTCTCAATACTGTACTCTATATGAGATATGTATTTACTTTTCTCAGCAATTCAATTACAATCAGTAAAATACTTTCTTTATCTAAATCCAGACTCTTCATTCTCTACACCTCCAAAATGATCTGAAACCAGATTTCAAGTTCATTTAAAGGCTGTTTTATTTACGTTTGACTCTTTCATTTGGATTTTGCCCTTGAGAATCACAGCTTTATTGGAAGTTATTTAGTGGGTACTTGACTTTGATTGTGCCTTTGTTCTGTGACGCTGTCAAAGTCAGTTCAGCTTTAAATCTTTTATTTTTTTAATCATAAATGTCTTAAGGATGAAAGGCATTCTTGGTGATAGTGTTATTTCTCTGAATTCTGATCAGTTTTATGAACACTCCTTGAATTAGGAAGGAGGTTTTTTTTCCTGATAAAGGCATCGTAAGTTGAAACTATCATAAGTTGAAAGTGTAAAGTTTAATGCTCTTAAATTGCCATACATTGTAGCTCAGTCTTGCAACACAGTGCACTGCAGAGTTCCATTTGTTTACCCTCATGATCCTCTGCCTGAAACCCATGTGGCTGGCTGTCACAGCCTGGTTTCCTAGTGCATGCTGCTGATAGGAAGGAAAAGAGAAAAACTCAAGACTTCCAACTACAATTTCTACTGAATGTGCCTCACTTTCTCCCCATTGTAAAGTCAAGCAACCTGAAACGTTAAAAGTAAGGAACCATATTTATTGTAACATTAAAAGTAAGGGAACTCCCTGTGCCTCAGTATCTTGATATTCACATACTTTTAAGATGATTATATACATTGTTTAGATGCTTTGCCTATTGTTAGCAAGACAAATTCTATGAACTCTTTGTTATATAATCATTATTACCAAAAGTTCAACTTTTTATTCATGATTTTTATTAACTTTTTTAATCTAATAAACTTTTCAGCTGCATTAGAATTGTTGAAGAAAACAGAAATGAAAGGAACATTTGTTTATCACATTGAGGTTTTTATAAGGTGGGGAAAATGGAAATTATTTAGGTTTTCAGGAAGATGTCAAAAGATGAGGATCATTGCTTCAAGATTCTTCAGGATCCTTTTGTAGGGGTGAATATTACATTAGATTTCATATTCACCACTTTCTTTTCTTACTTACTAAAATGAAATATCTTAAGGTGTATAGTTTTAAAGCAAAGAGATTTATTTGACTAAGTTCTGGAGTTTCAAAGGTTTGGAATCAGCACTGGTTTGACTCTGGTGATGATCTCATGGCAGATGGCCTCCTGGCTGGAACCTGTGTGAGAGGGTATGGTGAGACAAGAAGCCAGACCCCAAGGAAGGGTCAGTCTCACTCTTTTTTAATGACCCCTAGTGAGAACTTACCAGGGTCATACAAAAACCTCTATTAATATCTTCCCAGGGAAATCATGCTCATTGCATAATTACATAATAACTTCTTTCAGGTTACCAGGTGTCACTATTTCCTTTTTTTTTTTTTTTTTTAATGCTGGGGATTGAGCCCAGATACATCTACCACCAAGCCACACCACTAGCCCTTTTTATTTAGTTTGAGATACAATCTAAATTGCTGAGACTGGCCTCAAACTCATGATTTCTCCTGCCTCAGTCTCCCAAAGAGCTGAGATTACAGGCATTCACCACCACACCCTGGTTCAGATACCACTTCTTAAAAGTTCCATGCCACATCCCAATACCACCACATGAGGAACAAGCTCTCAACACAGGGGCTCTTGGGGGACCATAGCAGGTGATTTGGAAGACCATGATTCTTAGTGCTTTATCAGAGATAGTTTTAAGTCTTTGGAGACTGCACAACATTCCCCGCATATTGCGTTTCCAGGAATTGTTCATAATTTCTCCCTATTTATTCCAAGCCCAACTTGTATTCTTAAGAGTTAAAAAGAAAACCTAAAAAGGTGATTTTCCACACATAAATATTTGAGAAATGTATTATAAAGCAAAGAAGTTTAGAAGTTAGAAACTTGAATCACAAGATTGTTCTTGGAATAATTGAAATCTGATGATTCTAAATATTGAAGGCATTAGAGATTATTAGCACAAGAAAAGAAGATAAGCAGGGAGCAACATGAAATTTTAAAAAGTCTTTATTCCCATAAAGGCAGCTTTATTTTATAAATCCATATAAGTAAAGAGGTAGGGTGACAAAACTATAGTTTTCATGATAGTTTTGATCTTATCGAAAAAATTGTGATGTCAATATGAAAATATAATTATCTAGCTTAATATTATTAATGTGACATGATTTTAACATTATACTTGGAAACATTTAAGGGAACAAAGGAGGGTCATCAAAGGCAAAATTTGAATTTTTTAAAGATCTAAAATAAACATAAATCACTGATTATAAACTTTTAAAATTAATGGCTGACCTGGAGCTTTTGCAGAGACATAGACACATCTGTCAACCTCTTTCAATCCTCCCCATATGCCCAATCTTTGCATCATAACTGAAAAGATCTGACTAACATGCAGAACAGAGAGTTGAAATTCAAATAATCTCTATTTTAAGATAGTTGGAACTCTGATGAAGAAAAATGAACAAAAGTGAAAAACAAAATTTGAACTTTTTCAGTTCTGCTTTACAAGAAAAGCATGTGGGTTTATGAATGCAATTTGGAGAAACCATTTGATATGTATGGAACGATAAAGAATCAGACTACAACTCCATAATTGTTCCTCCTACAATTGTGCAGTTCTCAACTTGAACAACCATATATGACATTTATATGACATTTTTGGTTATAGGAAATTTTCTTTAAAACCCATCAGGATTAACCATTTTGTGTGGGGCCAAATCCTTCATTGTAATGATTTGGTAGTCTGAATACTTTATACAATAGAATCAAAACAAATTTCCAGTAGAAATTTGTTTCATAATAAGTTGGTAAGTAGCTTTGGAAAATGCATAAATCTTTATTTTTTAATAAAATATAGCTGTCTCAGGGAAAAAATAGCTTGTTATGATAACTGTCCTATAACTGTACAACTTGTACTGTGAATGTTGAATTCCTCTCTGTCTCTTTTGTACTGTTGATTAAACCCAAGGATAATTTACCACTGAGCTACACCTCCAGTCCTTTTTATTTATTTATTTTTTTTTATTTTGAGACTATGTCTCATTAAATTGATGAGTGTCTCCCTAAGTTACCCATGCTGTCCCCCAACTTGTCATCTCACAGCCCCAGCCTCCTGATTTCCTGGACTGCAGGCATTCATCACTGTGCCCTATGTGAGCATTGAATATTGATACCACTAGGTCCAGATAACTTCTTTGGGAAATGTGGACCTCTTATTTAATGTAAGAAAGGAAAATAAGGACTCAGGGATGACTCAAAGTGTGCTATTTATTGAGAATTATATGAACATATTTTCAAGTAAGTTCTTTAAATTTTTCAAACCCACAAATTTATGTTCTAAACCTGGAATTAATTTCAAATATTTTTGTAAGCAGGTAATCTGATTTATATATCAGAATCATTATGATGCTTTTGTCTTAATTATTGAATGGCAGATAAAATGCTATGTATATTTGTGATGTACAACATGATATTTTGAAATATGTATGCATTGTGGTATTGCTAATAAGCTAATTAATGTGTGTATTCATATGCTTATCAGTTTTTTTTCCTAATAAGAACATTTCAAATCTATTCTTAGTGATTATAAAGAACATATTACATTATTTTTAGCTATAGTCACCATATTACACACTAGATGTTTTGTACTTAGTACTGCTATGTTACCAAAATTTTATTTAATTTGTATACACTTTCTATATGTTTGATCATGTAATCTGGTAACAATGACAGTTGAATTTATTCCTTTTAAATTTAGATGGTTGTTGTTTCTCTCCCCTAATTGCTTTCTCTAGGACATCCAGTACTGTGTTGAAGTGGTGAGAGTGGACTTCCTGTGTCATTTCTGGTAGTACAAGAGAAGCTTTCACATTTTTGCCAGTGAATAAGATATTACCTGGAGCTGGTCATGGATAGCCTTCACTGGGTTGAGGTATATTTCTTCTCCACCTAGATTACTGAGGGATTTTAGCATTAATGGTGATTAATTATTGCCAAGTTATTTTTCTGCACCTGTTGACATAATCAAATGGCATTTGTCCTTCATTCTGTTAATGGGAGGAAGCATGCCACACTTATAAGGAGGGAATAAATGAAACCCTGATTGTATCGTTCGGATAAATCCCCTTGGTCATGGTGAGTGATGTCTAATGTATTGTTAAATTCACTATACTATCATTCTGAAGATTGCCGCATCTGTGTTCATCAGGGATATTGTGTTAGTCAGACTCAATCACTATAAAGGAGAGTCTGAGATGACATACAAAGAACGAAGTTTCTTTTGGATCTAAGTTTTTGAAGTTTCGGTCTATAATGAATTGCCTCCTTCAGTTTTTGACTTATGGTGAGACAGCTCATCATGGCAGGCAGGTGCTGCAAAGCAAAACCACTGACATCATGCCCAGGAAGCACTCTCCAAGCATTCTCCAAGACTCATTGAGCTTCTCAGAGGCCACACTCTTTCAAGTTTCCATCAGCTTCCAATAGCACCACCTTTAAGTCCTTTCCAAACTGCATTAGATAGTGGCCTAAAATTTTCTTTGCTTGTACTATCCTTGTCTGGCACTGATATCAGAATAATGCTGCCCTTATAAGATGAGTTCAAAAATATTTTCTATTTTATTTCTAGTTTTGATCTCTTTACTACTGCTTTTTTTCTTATTTCCTTCCTCTATTAATTTTTTTGGATTTTGTTTGTTTGTTTTTATTTTCTAGTTCCTTGAAGTTGTAACCAGAGTCCTGAGAAATAGGCCCACTCTGGGATCCCTTATGAATCGGATTCAGCCACTCATCCCAGAAACCAATTGGAAAAAGTCATGGTGAAAGATAGTAAAGGAACTTACTCAATAAACTGTATCAGGAAGTCAAGAGTCATTAAGCATCCTCAGTCCTTTTCTAGGGGAACTGAGTAGCTAATCAGTCATGAGCAAGTGGCCTGGTTATATCAGGATTGATCAGGCCAGACCTTGTCATGATAAGAAAGTTTCTGTTGCCCTGGAGAAGGGAGTCATTTCAACTATTGTCACCAGATGTTTATGCATCAACCTATGGTTTCTGGAACCCAAGGTGACTGTAGGAAAGACTGACTCAAAGCAAAAGACAGACGCAAAATGGGGGCAGGAATGCTAGGCTTTTATCTTGCTTTTAGTTACCAATCAAGCATCTGGAGCTATCTGTAGGCCCAAGTGAAGGTGTTTTTAACAAAAACAGTCTCTAAGTCCTTGTTGCAAGGCATAACATTAAGTTGTTCATTAAAATTTTTCTTGACACAGCTATTCATTGCCATAAACTTTTCTCACAAAAATACTTTTACTGCATATCACAATTTCTTTTTAGCTTAATCTTTGCGTATTTGCCTGTCATGAGCTCATTGTATAATTTCTATTTATTTGCAAATTTGATGAAAATCTTTCTGGTACTAATTTTTAGTTTTATATTATTGGTTTAGCAAAGATACTTGATATCATTTCAATCATCTTAAGTTATTTAAGGCTCTTTATGTGGCCTAATATATGATCTATCCTGACAATGTTCTTTATTGTTTGTAAAGAACATATATTCTGCTATTGGATGGAATGGGGTATGTGTGTGTGTGTGTGTGTGTGTGTGTGGTTTATTTTGTTCAAAGTATTATTTCAGTCTATTGTTTTCTTATTGATTTTCTGTTTAGATGATCAGTCTGTTGTTAACAGTGAACTAATTAATTCTCCTTCTATTTTATAACAGTTTTCTTCTCCATTATGATCTATTAATGTTTGCTTTATATGTTAAGGTACCACAATGTAAGCTGAATATATATGTAAATTGCTTCATATTCTCTTGATTATTTGACTCTGTTATCATTATGTAATTGCCTTCTTTATCTCTTTTTGAGTTTTTTTTTAATTTAAAATTTACTTTATCTGATATAAGTATAGTTACTTCTGCTCTTTCTTTTGGTTTCCATTTTTCTGAAGTATCTTTTCTCCTCCCCCTTCACTTTTAATTTTGTGTGTCTTTAAGGCAAAGAATTGAAGGCAATCTCTTTCAAGTTGCATACTGGTGGGTATTTTTTAATGCATTCATCTATTCTATTTTACTCTATGTCTTTTGATTGAAAAAAAATTAATCCATTTACATTACATGTAATTTCTGATAGGTAAAGACTTATAAATGTCACTTTGATGATTATTTTCAGTTTTTCCTTTTTATTTAATCTTTGTTCCTTTTCTCTTCATTCTTCCTGCTTTCCTTTGAGATTAAATGACTTTTCTCTAATGATGTTTTGATGCCTTACTTTTGTTCTTTTGCATATCTATCATTATTCTTTGATTTATGTTTATTATAAGATAAACTAAACATAGCAAACTATATTAAACTGTTTGAGAAATATATTTCCATTGCATTAGTTCTACTAAATTCAGCTTCCATTCATTCCAGGAAGCTAACAATGAATTTTCCTTCGCCAATATCAATATTCCAGTATAAATTTAGGTGAAAATTTGCCACTATTTTATATTCCCAATGAAAAAGTTCTGGTTTGAATAATTCTAAACCATTAAATGTAAAGCTATATAACATAAAAACTGACATCATGTATACATTTGGTTTCCCCTATTACCACCTCCATATATGCTTTCATGGGGATGCACTCAGCAATGTTGTATTCTTTACTACTGACTTAAAAGGAACTGACACAGTTTTCACACTGAAATATTATTGTCATTAAGAAAATTTGTAGAATTAATCTACTGGTATTGTGTGAACAATTCAATAAAGCAAAAGTAAGTTTGAGAGTCAAATGTTCTGAGAAGCAGAAAAAATTTCTGAGAAATAATTTTGCTCTATTTTCAATCATTGTAAATATTTTTCATTTTTTAACTTAACAGGTTTTTTTTTTCATTTATATAGCAAAGTTTAAAGTATTATTTTCAACATTATTTTCCTGCCCTCAACTCATACGTAAATATCTGTTATTATATTATAAATATTAAGTATGTGTGTATAAGAATATGTCTCAAATTTATACTTTCAATGGATCTGGAGATTTATGAAATCCCTATTTCTGAGTGTGAATACTATGCATATGCTGGATATAAGTGAATATCAGAGGTTACAAGGGGTGGGTGGGGCTGATGGAAGATAGAAACAACATTAGGCTATTTTATAATTGTATACTTTCTCTTTTCATGAAATGCTTAACTTCCTTCCACAAATAAATTGTAGAAATAAGAACGAGAAAATGTTAAAATATTTGTAGATTTGTAAAGTTTTAATATTACTTGGAGTAAAAATTATGAGTGTAGATAAAAAATGATTCAGACCTTCTGTCTCTTCATGTATTTGTAGTTGAGTGTTTGAAAATTTCACCAAAATAGTTTGGACTCATATATCCTCCTTCAGACTTTTATTTTTCTATCATCCATGTGTCTCTCCCTATATATTCTTCAGGCCCACATATTTTTAAAGCTTGAGTAAATACTGGACTCCCCTTTGGCAAATAAAAGGTCAGTAATTTGAATTTTCAGTAGCACTATACCAGTCCTGGTTCCAGAAATTCTATCGAGATGGGGGAATTATCAAAAGTACAGTTTGCTAACAATGTCATCCTGAACAAATGACTCAGAAACAAAGATATAAGAAAAAAATCCTTCTTACTTTATGTCATGAAAAATATGTTTTCACAAAGGATTCTAAGACTGAGCTCAGAAAACACTCCTTTGAAATGAGCTTAGAATGTCTCAACAGAGTCTGAAATCTTCCCCAAACAAACAAAAAATTCCCTAAGTTACTACCAGGCAGCTTTGTCTTTAATTTTTCAGGAGAGAGGATCCCCAAGCTTTGTGTTTCCAAACATTTCTTAAAATTGTATTATTATTATCTTAAACAATAGATATGCACAATGATTAAGGAAAGCAATTATCAAAATATTTATAATTACAAATTATGTTTGATAAGAGTTCTATTCTTCCTGACATACATACTTGATACGGTATAATAGATTTAGTTCATTTGGATTGAAATATATTCTACAGATGCTATATTTAACCTAAAAATACTGATTTTTTTATACTTTTTAAAAAAGTGGTGACATTGGTTGTATTGAGCTGGCAACTGAAAAAACATGAAATTCAATGTAGGCCCTCAGTAATGAGAGGGAAAAGGTAAGAAATGTAGGCAGGTGCCAGGAGGGGAGGAGGTGCTCCAAGGACCAAGGAGAACAAAGAATATCCAACTGAACTTACCTTCTTTCACTTTTTCACTAACAGCCAATGGTCTTTCAGAAACTACTGATAAATGACTTTTCTTATTCCAATTTGATCAAATCCAAAAAAGACATTTGATTTAACAGTCCTTGTTCTTTAATTATTTGTGTATCCTAGAAGGTCTGGCCAAACTTATATCTCTGAGTTTTCTTTATTTCTCCACAAAAATAAAATATCTTTTAGCAAAATATTTTTTTTTTTCATAAACTACTTGATTTATCTGACTCGCAGGGGTAAAATGAGTAAATAAATTTAATAATAATATGTATCTTAAAAGCTATCCTAGAGATTAAATGAGAGAATAATTTAAAGTACATGAATATGAATAATACCAGGAACCAAATAAATGCTAGTTATTATTATTTCTATTATTGTTATGCTCATCAAAAGATTATATGTATACATGTATATGTTTATATGTGTGTATGTCTATATATGTGTGTAAATATGTGTGTATACATATACACCTATATAATTGTCGTAAATTCAAAAGAAAGGCTTGAATAAAATTTTAAAAATTCCTAAAATATAGTTTAAATGCTAATCCAATATAGTATAAATGATTTGTAAAGTGGAATGACTGAGTCATTTTGAAAAATTGGAAAAAGCTCAGGGTGAAGGTGAGTTCTAAGAAGGGAGAGTGTGGGAGTGGAGGTATGAAAGATGTGATTTTCCAGTTCTGACTGAGCCCTGCCTGGCCTTACCTGCAGTCAGACTCTAGAATCTTTCATTAACAAATACTCCAGCAAAATGTACAATGGTTGTAGTTAATTCTAGGCAAAAGAAAAAAAAAAGACAAGTTTCCTTAAGCCTTTAGAATTCAATATTGTTATTCAAAATTTTCAAAAGCTTTAGTTATTAAGTAATTCTGTGTTGGATGTAATACTCTAGCTTTTTTCTACCTGTATCTGTATGAACAATAGAAGCCCTGAAAATCACAATATTTTGAAAAGGAAATGGAATGAGTGAATCTAAAAACATATTTGGGAGGCAGAGTATTGGTAACACGGAATGATTATGATGAAATGTGTTATTAATTTTAAAATAGTTTCTTAAGGAAAAAAAGCTGTCTTAGAGATACAGGAAGTTTCTTTGAAAGGCCTGGCTCTAAAATGAAAGAAAAATAAGTGAATATCAGGCCAAAAAAAATCTTTAATGAAATGTCACATAATAAGAAGAATTGACTGGAAAATATAGAAGCAATTAAGGAGATACAAGAAATGAAATATTCATTGACATATACTAGACAATGATCATAAAGTTACCCTATCTCAAATTTAGAATAGTTATATGCAAGAATAATTGCTAATCTATAAGACTGCCATTGGGATTTATCATCTCTCAGTCAGAGTATTGGCATAACTTTCTTAAGAAAACTTAATATAAACTTGAGGAGAAAGAGGATTACCGGATTTTCTGACAACTAAGTGATGATTTACATTGTTTTAAGACTCTCCAGTTCTGTGTAAAATGGTTATGCTCGGGGAATAAAAGAAGAAAAATATGAAAAAAAATTCAGATATTACCTATGGTAATGTAAATATTGTACTCTTTCTATCTATGCTGTCTTTGTAAATGAGACTTTCTTCCTCTTTCCTCCATATTTACTCGTGAAAAGCAGATCCCCCATATCAAGGCTTAGTTCTTCCAATATTTAAGCTTTGAAAGTTTGTGTTCTCTAATTTCTAAAATAAGTATTAAAATGCATAGCCCAGAGAGGTATCATAGGAATTAAATGTCATTATGGTTTAAATTTATTATTATTATTATTAGTAGTAGTAGTAGTAGTAATAGTAGTACCAGGGATGCTTAACCAAGTTGGGGATGTGGCTTAGTGGTTAAGCATCCCTGGTACTACTACTACTACTACTACTACTACTACTACTACTAATATATATATAAACAGAGAGAGAGAGAGAGAGAGAGAGAGAGAGAGAGAGAGAGAGAGCCTTGCTAAGTTGCTGAGGGTGTCTTTGAACTTGCTGGGATTTAAAAGTGTGTACAACTGCTAAATGCATTCCTAATGGCATATTATTATAGCACTACTTTCCAAGTTCTTTTATCTAAAAACTCTCAAAGAATCATATAATTATATTCTCTTTTTATTTTTTGTGTATATATTACATGATAAATCCTAAGTTTTTTAGGACTGAATTTTTGTCTTTTATTTATCTATTGTGATTCACAGGGCTTGTGAGCTGGTTCGTTTATTGACTTGGGGAAGAAATTCTACTTTTCTGCATATATCATTCTTTCAGCATCTTATTAAAAATTTTATTAAATGTTGTGATACTGTGTCTTATCAAATTCCAGTGTTGACAAATCCACTTAATGATTATGTAAGGAAAGGTGCTTTGTCACTAATTCTTCTTTACCACTAATAAAAAGGTACAACATTTGGTGAAATTACATTTTAAGCTACAGATTTTAATCCAGAAGAATCTGTTTTCTATTCAGTAGGACAGAAGACTGGAAAGGTTGCATTCTATTTCCCTCTAGAAAAGTAACTGGTTTGTGTATTCAAACCAGCAATTATGTTCTAAAATTCATTTATAGAATGCCTACAAATATTAATACCTTCAAATACTTTTTAAAGGACTGTTAACATGTTATAATTCACCCATTAATTAATAAGTTCAATCAAATAATATAGATTCTATTTCTTTCAATGTCATCAGTGTTTCACTTTTGAAAAGTTTACTTTAGCTGTGAAATGGGCCCAATGATGGACCAGGTACAAATTCAGGGTTTTTTTATATTCTTTCCCAGTGCTACAGGTAACAATGAAAAAAGTCCTAAATTCCAAGGTGGATGGTTATTTTTGATCAAACTTGATAGAGATAATGAAACTTGAAGAAGGAAACACAATAATGGTGAAATAAATTATAAGAATTGTAAAAGCTATTACTAAGATGGCTACATTTTTTTTTTTGGTATCTTCATGTAGAATTGCTTTATTTTTTATTTCTTCACTTTTCTATTAACATCTCTATAATTATATTGCCCAATTTATTTTAGCAGCTCGATTTTATTTCCCACAAATCTATTGCTATTCATAGCAACTACAAATCTTGATTCACACTTATATTTCATCAAATTATTTTAAAAGGTTTACTTGTATAAACATATTTGGTAAGAAACATAATTTTTCTCATTTGAGTAAAGTTTAAAAAATACAATTGATCATAACCAACACATAGAACACAAAAATGTATTTATTAATGGGGTAAAATATGATGTTCTTTTGTTTTGATGCATGTATACTGTGTAATGTTCATATCAGATTAAACGTCTATCTCCTCAAACATTTGTCATTTCATGATGATATAAACTTTCAAAATATTTTCTTTTAGCTTTTAAAAATGTATAGCATGTTACTATTATGTACAGTCACCCTACAATGTAAGAGCACCCTAGAACTTCTAGCTCTGATCTAACTGTAACTTAGTGCCCACAGACTCTTTTTTGTTGGTTGGTTTGTTTTCACAATTTTGGTTGAAACCCAGACAGGACCTAATAAACCATAAAATAGAAGATTAATATGATATTTATGTTTGCACTATAGTGACTCACACAATGAATATTAGATAATGACAAATTTTTTTTATGCCCAAAGAAATTCCATATGCTGTCAAAGAGGTAAAAAAAAAGTGTGACAAATAAATCATTTCATTTTATATTTTTAAATTAATAAAAAAGACAAAAATATGAATAAAGATTATAAAAAATGGGCTGGGGATGTGGCTCAAGCGGTGGCGCGCTCGCCTGGCATGCGTGCTGCCAGGGTTCGATCCTCAGCACCACATACAAACAAAGATGTTGTGTCCGCCGAAAACTGAAAAATAAATATTAAAATTCTCTCTCTCTCTCTCTCTCTCTCAAAAAAAAAAAAAAGATTATAAAAAATATCAAATACAGTTTAAAAGATCTTCTAGAATCCAACTTTTAGTCCCTTTCTTGTTTCATTTATGTTTCTTGTGTGTTTGTGTGTGTGTGTGTGTGTGTGTGTGTGTGTGGTGCAGTTCTGGTGATTGAATTCAGAGCATCACATGTGCTGGGTGAGCACTCTACCAAAGCTATATCCCCAGCCCTGCATCCTTGGTAATGGCAGACTAGGTTCCTTGAATCCAAAAAAAAAACAAAACATATTTTACCGGTTGTATTATTTTACCATCATAGAGATGATGAACTTTTCCTCCTTGTATTCAGAGTAAAGAAGACTTAGAAGTTAAAATCCTTCAAAAATTATTCTGATTTTGGTAGTATCCTTAATTTATGGTTCTAGTTGAGATGAAGAAAAAAAAAACATCCATGATCATTCTGGAAAATTTGATTCCAACATTCCTTGATAATTTATTCTTCTCTTTAAATAGATTCATTCATTACTTATAAATGGGCTTATAATGTACAGCAGCAAATGCGTAGAAGAAAGCCCTGGCATAAAAGCAGATTTTGCTCCCACTTAAAAAAAGAATATCCACACTATCTGAACAAGGATTCTTTACTTCAAGACAAAAACAAAAAGAAGTTGTTTGAGTAGTCCATAAACGAATATATTTAGTGATCCAACACTACTATATAGGAAATGTTGTAGAGTATAATTCTACTAGAAGCAAAACCATCCAGGTGTTCTGCATTTCTCTGAGCATTCTGTTTCAATCTCATTTACAATAATAGCAAGGAAAGATTAACTAATTAAATTGTACTCCTTGTCTTCTGTTCTATGTCCTCCATCTGGCCTCTCACATTATTTAAAATATAGTCTATGTACAAATTCAAGATAAAGTCATTCTTGTGACTTTCAGGATTGATATAATATTGTAATAACTCATTTACCTTAATACAGAACAGAGTTTATTTTTGGATAAAATTCCATGTTGCCTTGAATTACTTTCCACAAAGTACATTTACTTCCAGCTTTACTAAAAACATTCATGGTTTAAGCATATTTAAAGTTAAGAAAATTCTAGTAATAAGACAGAAATTACTATCTGATTAACTACTTCCATATTTTATATCCAACAATTAAATATACATTCACATTTAGCAGTTATTGAGAGTTTTCTTAATTTGTAAAAATATTAGAAAAATAGCTAACTGCTTTACTAAGGATATTTAGATATTAAACTCCCCAAGGCAATTGACTAGTTAATTTCCTAATGTCTGTTTTAAAGAGTCATTAATTTCACTATTTATATCAGCCACTGAAACATAGCAAAATTCTCATCTTAAAGTCTGTCAAGTTGAACTTCAATTCTATTGACAAATATGTAATTAGGTAAAATAAATTATGTTTACCATAAACAAAAACTATATATAAAATCACAATCATAATAATTATTTGAGGTCACTATTGATTAGAAAATAAGCTTTAATGGGTCTTTGTAAGATACAAGTTAAATATAATGATTTATATCTGAAGTTCTCATTTATTTTGAAAGAATAAGATCTACTGAAAAACATCCCAGTCATTTATTTTACTAATAATTTAAAAAGAGGGGTGTGTGTGTATGTGTGTGTGTGTGGTTTTGAGGGAAAATAAACAATTATGAAATAAACAATTTTAGTTATCTAGTAATTACAAATCTTCTGGGATCAATGCAACATGTGCTTTAGAAAAGCAATTCAATAGGACTATAGATAAAACCACCTCAACATTCATCAAGCTATTCAACAAAATAATTAAATACATAGTATTGTCAGACATTGTTCATTCTTTAAATAAATTCACAAAATAAATGTTTATTAAATAAATAGGTACTGAATATAAGGTATTGCTTGATACTGGAAGAAACAGGAAGTACCTTAAAAAGATGACGGGATAGCAGAAATGCTGCCTGATCACATATGAAATTATAGACATATAAAGACTCGTAATGAGCTTGTGTCATGGGAGCATGAGGCAACACTGTGGTCAGGAAAGATCTCTATGGTAGGCAGACTCTTACCCTCTAAGTTGTACAGCACTTGGGATATATTCAACCAAAGAAAACAGAGCTCCATATTTTAGAGACAGAACAGAGTAAGTGTATTTGTACAGCAACTACTATTGTTTTAATTTTTTGGTAGTGCAGTGAACATTGGAATAGGCAAGCAAGAAGAGTCTAGAGAGAAATGAGACCAAATTGTTAGGAAATTTGATGATTACACTTATGTACTAGGACTTAATCTCACATTTTTATAAATTGTTAATCAGATAGTAATATGGCCATATTCACATCACAAAGCCCTCTCCCCTAAAATGATGGAGAATGAATTAAATGGCTGTATGAAAAGACATATTAGAAGGGCATTAAAATATGTGCAAGAAATTATTATAGAGTAAAAGCAACATGGACTTAGGGTAGAAGGGGAGATACAGTTACATACAAAAATGAGAAGACTTGGTTATTTGCTCAGTGTGGGTGATAAGAGAGAAGAAGGAGGTAAGGATTGTACTCAGATGTCTAGGATTGATAACAGAGAGGAAGACTATATTATTGGAAATACTCAGTGCAATTGACGGAAGGTAAGCTCACTTTTACAGGTGTTGACTTTGAGATATCTGTATGACAATCCATTTGAAATGAACTGGAAACAAATGGATATATTGTTGGGTAGGTTAAAGAAAATTCTGGGCAAGATAGTGATTTTGGAGATAACAACCTATAATATTAGTAAGTGAAACCAAGGAAATGAATTAAATTGAACAGATGGAGTATGTAACATAGGGAAAAAAAGAGGTTTGAGACAGACCTGATAAATATTATGAATTAATCATGCATAAGAAAGAATGAGATAGTATAAAGTGATAAAGAAAGCCTATGTAGCATGGTGTCATGGAAGTCAAATAAAAATTTTCAAGGGGGGGGGGTGTTAAAAGGATAAAATGTTGCCAAAGTATATAACTATACAGGAAGGTGTACTGTGGCTTATAATAAGAGAAATTTAGTGTATGGAGATGTCAAAATAAAAATTGTTCTAGATTTAGCAGTGAGTAGGAAGATTAAAAAAATCTGAGACATATGACTTAAAAATGGCCATTTAAAGCAGAAAGCAGTATCATTTTATTTGAGAAACAATACGCAGTAACAAAGCAAATCTATACATGTGTCTGTGTGCATGTATGTAGGCATTTATGTATATTAAAAATGAGAAAAATAAGTGTGCATGAATATAGTTTTGAAGAATGAAACAGAGAAACCAAGAACACATGTGTGAAGTGGAATAATTGATATTTAAACTTGTCTCTAAAGAAAATGGAAAACAGTACAATCCTGAAGGAAGGTAATTCTTAGTATCCTAAACACGATGTGATTCACTGGATTTCAGCACATAAAGAAATAAGAAAATGTGTGTCTTAGACATACCATTCTATTCCCCTTGTGGATATGAATTGTAATAGAGCTAGCCTTGAAGCAGGGAAGTCAGATGGCTATAATGCAACAATTCATTCAACAAGTGATTGAAAAATGAACAGAACTGGCCATAACAAAAGTAGGAGGAATAAAATAGGTGTTTTTTTTTTTTTTTTTTTTTTTTTTGATGTCAAAAACCTGAAGCTGTGAAACTAGTAGAAAGAACACATAGGGGAAATGTTTCAGGATCATGAAATGGGCAAGGATTTTTGGACAAGATTCCAAAAGCACAGAAAACAAACCAAAAATAAACAAATGGGATTCCATCAGTCTAAAACAAAAAGCTTCTGTACAACCAAGAAAACAAACAACAGAGTGAAGATTATTTCCAGAGCATGGCAGTACCTTTGCAAATCATTCATCTGATCAGAGTTTGATATACATAATATATAAAGAGTTCCAAAAACTCAACAGCAAAAAAAAAAAAAAAAAAAAAAAAACTACTAAAAATGAAAAATAGGCAAAATACCCAATTACCCAATTACAGTTTTCTCAAAACCAAGGCACACAAATCATCAAAAGGAATATAGAAGAATTCTAAACTCAGCAATCAAGGAAAAGCAATTCAAACCCAGAATAAGATATCACCTTGCTCCAAAAAGAATGACTATTTCCAAAAAGACCAAAGATGACAAGTGCTGGTAAGGATAGGGAGAAAAAGAAACCCTTGCCCACTGCTGATGGGAATGCAGATTAGTATGTTCAGTATGGAAAACAGTATGAGGTTTCCTCAAAATATTTAAATGAGAACTGCCATATCTCTGGCAATCCCACTGCTGGGTATGCATCCAAAGGGAATGAAACCATTGTATTAAGGAGACATCTGCATTCCAATGCTCACTGCAGCACTATTCACAATAAATGAGAGATGGAAACAACCTATGTGGCCATCAACTGACGAATAGACAAAGAGAAAGTGGCACATATGCACAATGGAATACTATTCAACCATAAAAGGAATCAAATACTGAACATCTGCAGCAACATGGATAGAATTGGAGAGCATCATATTAAGTAAAATAAGCCAGGTGCAGAAAGACATGTATTATTTGATTGCACTTTTCAAATTGAATTTTAAGAAAATTGTTTAAAATTCAAGTAAATAAATAGCATAATTAGGTCTGTGTGTATACACAATGTTCTATGGTCTCAATCTATTTAACACCTTGTTTTGGTAAATATGATGTCTTCACAAATTAGTCAACTACTTAGAATGAACCCCACATAATACAAGATTTCTATATTTGTTTGCTTGTTTGTTTTTAATTAAAATATTTTGAGAGTTTGATACCTAATGGAAACTTTGTAAACACTCTTCAAACCTTGTCTAGTGAGCCGTGGGACTAGATCTCTTCCTCACATTATTTACTCTGTGATGTGCCTAAGCTACCAATGCTATGATGAAAATTCTTGAAAACCACAGATTTTTAAAAGCTTTTGCATTAACTTAAGAAAACAGTGAAGAAATATAAGATGAAAAGAATTATATCATCTGAGCACTCAGAGAAAATGACATGCTCTATATATCCAGGACAGGGAAACCTAAGTATTTACACTGTGAGAGTACCATCATCTTTATGAATCTTGCAATTCATTACAGCCCTGGGGACAGGGGTCCCAACTGGATTTCCTAAAAATGACTGGAACTGGCCTAATAAAGAAATTTAAACCATAAACTAAAAAAAAAAATCTTATTTGGAAATAAGTCAGCAAGAATAAAGACAAAAACAATTTACTTAAACACCCATTCTTTAATAGTCACAGTGACTTATGTTTATCTCTTTGATAATTTATAATTGTAATAATGTGAGAAAACATAACAAACTATCATAGTTAAATTTTCCTCAGTCAACTTTTCAATATTCAAGATTATCCTCTGAATTTGCCAAGGTCTGGCAAATGCTGTGACATCTGTGTGTGTGTGTGTGTGTGTGTGTTTATACATGCTTTCATGTTAACCTCAAGATGTAGGTGACTGTCCAATATTTTCATATAATAATGTGTGTTCATGCTTTAGGATGTCTCTGGAGTAGAGTCTGCATTCCTTCAAATGACTTGTGTATGCATGATTTAAAAGGTATCCTCAAATGCTTCCCTGACCAAATTTCTAAAACAGTATTTCTTGTTGAGCCTTATCTCCTCTGTATGTTCTTTGTCTTGTATTATGGTTTTTTTTTTATACAAGTTTGCCTTGTTTGACTTTTTCTACCATACATTTATCTGTTGGTAAAACTAGGGTATAAAATTCTTGAGGGATGGGCACTTTGTCTTATTTTTATCAGTTTCTAGACGCTCAATTAATACTTGTTGAAAGAATAATGAAAGCCCGACTTTCTGCCCTAACTTCTTTTTCAAAACCAGTTTTCATAATAATTCTGTAATTAGTATAAAATTTTATAATTACAAAAGTATAAAGTACTTCTATGATTATTATATAATTAGCAAAAAGGGAAGATTTTACAACCCAAGATCGAAAAGCAACCCAAGGTGCCTAATCAAAGTTCATTTCTCCTAGATGAGAATTCAGCATTCAGATATTTAGACTAAAATTTTTCACTCCTGCCATCCTATTCTTCCCTGGTACTAGTAAGATCCTTCAAACACTGAGTTGAGTATGTGGTCCTACCCAGTCTTGTTAATGTTCCTTGTGATTATCAGGAGACTCTTGAGGATCAAGCCTAGGAATTATGTATCATTGAATGGGAGAGTATAGTATAGCATTGGGAACATGAAGTGTGATAGACAAATGGCATCTGAACATTTGTTGCTTCTCTGGCTGCTTTGTGAAACTGTAGACAATACCAATGAGCCATCACTAATTGAGGACACATGCACCAGTCACACAAATGCTTTGAAGTGTGTTATGTTATTTCATGCTCACAACAACTCTCCTAGACATTGGTCTAGCTTGATACTGATCACATGATTTCATATTTATAAAAACCCTACAAGAGTGAAAATATCTTCATCTGTAAGCTAGAAAGATCTGCTCTGGAAAACTTCTTGACGTTAGAAAGAAAAATTAAATGTACATTTATCCCTAGGTAGACATAAGAATATTGATATCACAACAGTTAGCAATGGACCCCCAAATGGAAACAAATGAAATGTACATTACTGGCATAAAAGAAAAAAAATCTTGTGATCTATGTCTTTAATGAAAGAGTATATCTTAGTAAGAATAAATTGGTTGCAACTGCATGCTCCAAGGATAACTCACAGAGTTGATACTGAGCTACAGAGAGCAGACACAAATATATACCTTATGAGCCTACTCAACACACAAAACAGGAAACTAATCTTGGTTGTTATCTGCCACGCGACCAGCGCTGACTTCATTAAAGGTTCAATTCATGAGTAAATGCTGGTGAGTTCTAAATTAAAGAGACAAGACTCTAATTACCTTAAATACCAGCTCTGGAATGGCTTCTCCTAGCTCCCACCTCCAGCCATACCTACTAAAGCGGTAGTGAGGTTTACAGAAAAGATTAGCGAGAGAGAGGTTTATTAGAGAGCAAAAAATTCCAGGGAAAATCCCATCCAATGAAGGTTAAGTGGGGGCAGCATCCCAAGGTCAGGGGCAATGATTGGGTCTTCGAAACACTGGCCAGACACGCCTCTGCACAGACAAGCCCCCAGACCTGAAGAAGGGTGGGGAAAGCTCTGACACAGCTGTGTCTAAGCACCTCGCACCCTGCCTGGGAGGTAACTCAAATCACGTGTGAGGATGGCAGGTGATTGTCAGAAGTTAGCATAGCAGTTACTCATGGATATTGTAGTGACCTGAATGGACTATGGAATGCTTATGGGCTGTAATATTAAACTATTTAATTAAACTGGGAGTTATGTTTCCTAGAATCCTATTCTTATATGATAACTCATTCATATTGGTCAAATGAGGACCTTGGACCAAGCATTAGCCAAGCATTTGTTCTTAAAAGGTCACCAGAGTTAGATATTATGATTGACAGAAATGTTGAACCCTATGAATCTAAACTATCTTATCTTTCATGGACTCTGCTTCCTGCTCATCTTTCTCATCTTGCTAGCCCTGAAAATGGTCAAAGGCATAAGGCCCACAATCAGACACTCAGCTACAGATTGTGGGATGGCAGTTGCTTTTAAGCACCAGTATTTCATAAATTTCTTTATAAGGTCCCCACTCACAACTTCACTTTGGCAAGTTGTTTTGGAACTTTTGATTCCATAGCTAGCTCAAAGTTATCATTTTTCACCAGTGGCTCAGTCAGGTTGGCTGGAAATTCCTTCCACAATCCTCTGACTCTTCATTCCACACATTCACTTTCCCAACTCTTCCCACATATTGTGAAAGTATAACTTCATAATAAATTCTCACTTTGCATATTTCTTACATGTAGAACCTTGACTGATGAATTGGTAAAGTTCTATTTCTTGACCTGGATGTTTGTTTCAACAATTTTTGATTTTTTTCTTTTATGCCAATAATGTACAATTTTTGATGCAATGCCACATCCACTTCTGAAACAATTTATTTAAGCTTACATTTTTGAATTTTATACATTTCCAATTATATTTTATACTTTTTAAAAATGCTTACTTATAAAACTGCTTCAAGAAATGAGAAAAGCATTAATTTCATATCACATCAAATTAATTTTTATTCTCTGGACAGATATGCACAAACTGTCCTTCCATGAAGACAATGTTGTTGATCTTTCTATCTGTGAAAGTTATGTATCATTTACCAAAATTTGTAAAGTGAGAAGCTGTTGTGTGGTTTGTATGGTTTTGTTTGATGTGGCTATCTCAAACCTCTTTCAACACCGTGTTCAGTAAGTTCCCTTTAATTTAAAAAGTTATTTTACTTGTCAGTACTAGATACTTTGAGAAATCAACTGCATTAAGAGGTTATCGTATGAAAGAAAATATTGATCTAACTGGGCATTGAAAGAAAAGTGACCACAACACTTGGAACAACCAAGAGATCTTTATTGCAGCAGTGCAACAAAGAAAAAAGAAAGAAGGAAAGAAGTGGGAGGGGGCAGCTGGGGAAGACTTTTATAGCCCTTCTGCTGTGCTGCCTAAATCTAACAGGGTCTCTGGGTTTGCAAGCTGCCTTGTTGGCACACAAGGGGGTTAAGTGCTCGGCCTTGAGCGGCGGGCTACGTGTTCAGCCTTGAGCAGGGGGGCGAAGCGCTCAGCCTTGAGCAGGGGTCTTGGGCGTTTGGGCTTGAAGCAAACAGGTGATAAAGAATCAGACAGAAGGTTTGAGTGGCCAGGTCATCCTGCAGCTAACTTTGTTTGGCATGCCCTGCAGACAGCTTACTCAGCCTGTCCTGCACCTAACAGGCATGAGATACAATTCAGGAATCCCAGAATCTTCATTCAGCAATTTACCTAACACCAAGGAACTTTGAAGGTGAAGCAAGATGTATCTTTGGAGTAGTAGTTTTTGAATAAAGAAAACTATCAGAGTGGACAGCTATTTTTTTGTGAACCTGTGGGAGGCTGAAAAGTGGTTCTCTAAAGTATCCAAGTCCTAATCCTTAAAGCCTGCAAATAACTTACAAAGCAAAAGGGATTTGGCAGATGTTATTAAGGATCTTGAACTCAGGAGATTTTCCTGAATTATAAGACTGGACTTACATGCAATGGCAATAGTTCTTATAAGAAGGAGGCAAAAAAGAGATTTGACAGGCAGAGAGGAAAACAAAAAAAGGTGAGGGGGTGATGAAAGCAAGAGGAGAATAGATGATATCACATGGGGCCATGAGCCAATCTATGACATCAGCCTCCAGAGCTGAAGAAACCAAGGAAATGAAATCTCACCTAGAGTCTCCTGGGGGTTGGAGGAGGGGCAACCCTTCTGATAGCATGAGGTTGGCTTAGAAAAATTCCATTTCAGACTTCTGGACTTGAGTAAGTTAGAAAATAAATTTGCAGAACTTCCTCATCTTTCTAGACCTTCAGTAAGATTTATTTCCCTGATCTTTGCTCTGCTCACAGGTTTTCCAGTTTCTGACTTGATTTTGTCTTATTTATAGAGTTAATTCAATATTTAAAATGATCATCTATTTTATTTGTACTTATTCACACTGTATTATCATCAGAATAACCAGTCAGATCAGTCTGTAAAATTTGGACACAGGCCACTCTTGTGAAATACTGTGATCATGGCCTCTTACAAGAAAGTGTTAACTGCGTGTAAGACTGTGTTGTTTTACCATGGTCAGTTCCCAAGAAAGACCTGTTCTAATGTCTGTCACTGAGTTCATGAATGTTATGTCTCATCAGGTTGTTTATGTATGCCTGCTACCTTGTGACTTGCTATACCATTCTGAACACCTACTTAATACCAGTAGTGTTATGTATATAGTGAATATCTGCTTTCAATCTAGGAAACCTATCTTCAGTAGTTGATATCAGTTACACAGGCGGTGTAACTGATATGAGTGGTGTAACTGATATGAATATGACTGTACCCTCCCTATCAAATACCTCCCTATCAAATACCTGGACAACCAGGCTCAGTAGATCTTCTCTGGGTGGGACATACAATGTGGCCACACATACTTGCTGGAGGAATTAAATCCATTCCATGCTTCTCCACCCCTCAGCCTTAGATGCTTTCATCTACCTGCCATGGGACTTTCCCCATTTCTGCCCTTGCTGATTTCCTCTGTATCTTTTCATTATATAAATTCCCACTTGAATCAAATGTATGAAATATGATATGTCAAGATCATTGTAATGTTTTGAGCAATCAATAAAAAAAGCAAAATAAATTGCCACAGTGAATATAAAAATTTCTGAGTCTTATAAATTCCTCTTAGAAATTATCGAGGTCCAAAATATACTGAAGGATCCATAATACAGCCAAATTCCCCAGATTTAGGATTTTATAAAAGCTTATACCAGGAGGAGATGGGTCAACCCTGGAATTTTCTTGCATCTTAAGCTTATATTTTGTTCTCATTTTTACTCTATAATTTTGCTTGAATTATTGCTTTCAGATACTTTCCCTTGGGGGAGGTAATTTAAAATAAAATAATATGGTCTGTAAATACACAGGTAAATAACTGTTTAAAGAGTAGGCTATGTGTAATTGAAAGAGGGCTACATTCTTAAATCCTCTGCTATAGGCCAAATTGTCTTTCCCAGTTCATATAGAATGTGATTGTATTTTGAAATAGTGAATCTCAAGAGGCAACTAAGTTTTAATGAGGCAATTAGAATGGCTTTTAATATGACATGACTTATCTCCTAATAATTAGAGAAGACTGAGATGAACACAGAGAAAAGACCATGTGAGGACATCGTAAGAAGATGGTCATTTACAAACCACAGAGAAAGTGCTCATAGGAAACCAACCCTGTTGACTACTTGGTCATGAACTTCTAGCACACAGAATTATGAGGAAATGAAATTTCAATTGTTTAATCCACCCTTTCTGTACTATTTTGCTATTCCAGACTAGCAAACTCACAGACTAGCAAACTCACAGCCTTCAAGCCATGGAACCACTTATGCATGTTCAGGATAAATTATGAAGTATTTCATAATTTATAAATGTACTCAGTACTCAATTATCAATTTGATAATATTAGATGAATCAAAATTAAAGTCTTTTTTTACTGCTTTATGGGAAAAAAAAAACAGTGACATACCTCCTCTAGATATTCTGGAACCAAAATTACTCTTATCAGTAATTCCCATCCCTTAGGTCATAGACCAGTGCCTAAATACTGAGCACATATTTTTATATCAAACAACAATTCTAGGCTGAATAAATAATATCAATATACAACAATACTTTCAAATGTATGTCAAAGATATTGTGATTATCAAGTTATAAAATCACCTACAAGTATTTATAAATGCAATATAGTGCTTTTTCACTGATACATTAATTTTAAGAGAAAAGCTGTCCTGTAGGAAGAAATTCATGTGTTTTTCATATGAAAGACAATTGCATGTTCATGTTGGGTATATAGAATCTTTATAAGGATAACTTATTCATTCCTAAACAAAGCTGAAAAATATGTGTCCTTTGCTTTGGACAACTAACATAGTTCATGACATATTATGAAAGGAGGGAAAGGTAATTTCAGCATCACTATTTATTTTTTATGAGGAAAAAAGAAACTAGGAAATTTTTTATTGTTTTTCACAATAAAAAAATTGTTTTGTCACAAAAACTTCAAATAGGCTAATACCTATGTCATTCAATCTAGCAAAGATAATATAGTATAGTGGTGATCTGAAGTTAGTTTAAATGTTTTCAAATTCGAAAGAATTTCAAATTCTTTTGAACTCCTTGTGTAATTTGGAGTTTAAAGTCTGTATCTTAATTTTCATGCCTATAGGTCCCCTCATGGGAACTACTATGAGATTTGAAGAAGAAAATGGGGCTGGGGATGTGGCTCAAGTGGTAACATGCTCGCCTGGCATGCGTGCAGCCCGGGTTTGATCCTCAGCACCACATACAAACAAAAATATTGTGTTTTGCCGAAAACTAAAAAATAAATATTAAAAATTTTCTCTCTCTCTCTCTCTCAAAAAAAAAAAAAAAAAAAAAAAAAGCAATGAGCAATGGCTGGTCAATTACATTTTAGTATTAGGCTAACTTTTGGTATAGACCTTGCTCCATAGCCAGGGCCTGCCCTGTCACCTCCCTTCACTGTAAAGAAGCACTGCTACTGAGAATGTTCTTGAGTTTTAGTACAGAAACAGTGATAGCTTCCCAGCAGGAAGAAAATCAACTTGAACCCTGCTAATTTCCCTAAAACTAACTAATTGGATTTCTAGCTACAGGATATCTTCCTTCTCTGGTATACTTCAATGGTTTTTGTGAAATTCCTAATTTCTCACTAAATCTAAAAGCCTTTATGAAGTCAAAACACGACAACTAAAAAGCATTTTGGCATTGATCTGCATATGACTTTATTCCCACAATGCCTTGAGATCATTCCTTTTTGAAAACACAAGTGGTAAATATCAAAGGGAAAGACTTAATGTGTATAAATGTCTTTTAAAAATTACTATCTTTCCCATTTTTAAATGGGCCATTACACTGCTGGAGTGCACATAATGTCACCAGGTTAACTGTTTAATTAATGGGTGGACATACACAATTGTATATTTCAAAGGAGGGCGGGCTTGTGCATCTTCAGCTAACTTAATGTGGAACAATATGGAAATCAGCCCTTTACAAAAACTACCAGGAAATGTATAACCCAATTCATCAAATAAAGAATATTTACTTATTAATTGTCTTTCTGAAACTGAGCAGGATATTTCACAATACTTAATGATCATGCACTTATTAATTTCTTTCATTTTACATTAGAACATTTGAAATTTACTCTTAGCAATTCTAAAATGTTCAATATACTGTTATTATCTGTAGTTACCATGCTGTGAAATGAATCTCAAAAATGTACTCCTTTTGTCTAACTAAAATTTTCTACCCTCTGAGAATTTTCTGATTATCCTTCCACCTCCAGCTTCTGGTAACAACCATTTTACTCTTTATTTCTTTGAGTTCAATTCCTTTAGAGTCTACATATGAAGATCTTGAGATATTTATCTTTTTGTGCCCAACTCATTTTACTTAACATAATATCCTCCGGGTTCATCCATGTTAAAAATTTACAATTATACCTCTGTAAGGCTAAATGGCATCCTCTCATGTGTGATATTCACATATCACACATTCTCTCTATTCTCTTGTGAATGTACATTTATGTTGATTCTAAATCTTAGCTATTTTGAAAAAAGTTGCAATAAATGTGGAAGTGCAGATGATTCATCAATATAGCAATTTTATTTCCTATGGATATTTCCTAGAATTACAATTGCTGGATTATTTGAGGTGTGTGTGTGTGTGTGTGTGTATGTTTTTTTCCAAGAATTGCTACATAGGTTTCATAATGGTATAACAATTTTTATCAAGAGTGTACAGTGTTCTATTTTCTCTAGATGCAAAATGTTTACTATTATTTGGTATCTCTTGTATTAATTAATGCAAGAATGTTGAGAGGTGAAATGATTGGATCCTGAGAGATATAACCTAATCAGTTCATCCAGGTTTGAATGATAAGGGGGTAACCATACTCAGGTAGATTGTGGTTGGAGGAGGTAAAGTCACTGGGATCATGTCCTGGAAGATTTCATTTTCCCTGTCGCCTCTCTCCCTGTTCTTTCTCCTCCCTCCCTCTTCCCCCCTTTCCTATCTATCATGAATGGAATAGTGCTTCACCACCACATCCTGAGGTTTTGCCTAACTTTGGACCCAGAGCAATAGACTTGGCTGCCATGAACTAAACTTTTGAAACAATGAGCCAAAATAAACTTTATCTTCTGTGAATTGCTTGGCATGTGATTTGGTCATAGCAACACTAAACTAACTAACACATACATGGATATCAGGAAAGGGGTTGTTGATGTAACTAACTTGATCATGTGGTTAAGAAATATTCGGAGCTGCATTGTGGTAGGAGTTTGGAAATCTTTGGAGATGGAGGCTGGCAAAGCCTTAGCCTGTGTAAGCAGAAATTTATGGGTAATTCTGTTGGGAGCTCAGAAGACCATAATGCCAATAGAAATGCAGACTGTGCTCATAAGTTATCAAAAGGGAATGAAAACTGTACTAGTAATTGGATTAGAGGCCACTCGTGTTAGATTCTAGTAAAAGAATTGGCTGCATTTTACCATGTCCTGAGACTTTGTGTGATACTGACTTGAAAATAAATGATGGACTAATTAATGAAGTGGAGGAAATTTCAGTTGCATCACTGCTTTTAGTTAGTAGCATCCAAAATTTTAGTTTTGGTTGAATTTTTCATCACTGTGACCAAAGTACCTGACTAAATTATTTTAGAGGAGAAAAAGTTTATTTGAGCCTCATGGTTTCAGATGTCTCAGTTCATAAAGAGTCAACCCCATTTCTCTGTGCCCAGGGTTGAGCTAGCATATTGTGGGGGTGGGGCCCAACAGAGGAAGGCTGTTCAGCTCAAGATGAGGTTTTGAAGCAAATAATGAGAACAAGAAGGAAGGACTTTAGGGAAGATGCATCTGCCAGGGTATACTTTCAGTGATCAGCCTACTCCAACCTCATCCCACCTTCCCATAATTATCACTAATCAGCCCCTTCAAACTGAGATGGAGCAATTAGGTTACAGCTCTCATAATCTTATCATTCACCTCTGAATATTTCTGAATTGACAGGAGCTTTGGGGGTATACCTCACATCCAAACCATAACATTCCACCCTGGCTCCCAAAAGGTGTCTTACAGTACAAAATGCACTTAATTCATCTCTAAGTATCTTGTATTTTTAAGTTTTAGCATTCCCCAAAAGTCCAGTAAAAGTTCAAAGTCTCATCTGAAATTCAAGACAAAAGTTTGACTGTGAGCCCCTCTAAAAATAAAATTCAAGTTATATATCCAATATACAGTGGCACAGAGCACATATTTCTATTCCAACAGGAAGAAATAGGAGCATAGAAATAAGACATGAGGCCAAAGCAAGATCAAAACCCTCACCAAGAAAACAGACCACTTATCCCCACCTGTAATCCCTCCTACAACATCTAGGACACATATCTGGGAGATGTTATTTTTGAAGAAATTTTGCAGTCCTGTCCCTTTGGTGTTGCTGGTTTCAAGACACGTGGGCTCTCTTTTAACCTCTCTCTGTAGCCAGAAGCTTTTCTCAGCAGACCCTCCCTGTTACTGGCATCTCTTCATGTTTGGGGTCTTCATTCCAAATTCACAGATTCATGCATCAGACTCTATAGGGTAATCTGCAGGGACTTTGAACCTGTTACACTTTGCCTGGCCTCCCAGACTTTTTTTTTTTTTTTTTTTTTTTTTTGAAATCTTGGTGGATGCATCTTTGAACTCTTAAATTTAAAGTTTTGCATTTCCAAAGAACTAGAATAATGTGGATGATGCCAATGTTTTTTTTCCAGCTAGGCAGTAGCTGGGTCCCCTGATACCACAGTTGCTTTGTCCTCTCATTGTCTATATGATTCAGCATAGAGGAACAACTTCCTAGGCCCCCTGTGCTAGCAAAGTGGTCCCATGATTCTTTTCAAATGAATTTTTATTTCTGTACTGTGGAGCCTGTAGTGGGTGTGGTCTTTCAAATTGCTGAGATGCTCTCATGGAATCTTTCCTGTTGTATTTGTGCAAAGTACTTAGCATCTCTTTATGGGCTGTAATCTCTTCAACAAGCACAACTTCTTTGGTCATAGCTTTATGTGTACTTTTCTGGCCAAACTTCAAATTTTAAAATTCATTTACTGTGCATTCTGCTTTAGATTACTGCAGTTAGGTTGAGAATCCACTGATTGAATGCTGTGCTGCTTTGAAATTTCCTGCACCAGATTAATTAGTCAATCATTTAGAAATTCAGACTCAAATAAAATTTCAGGACATGTGCAAAATGTAGACAAGTTTTTGGCCATACTATAACATGAGTGATCTCTAGTCCAATTCCCCAAAGAGTCCTTGTTTCTCTCTGAAACTTTATAAAACCTCATGAGCAAAGTCCAAATTCTTATTGGTATTCTGAACTTGTATTTTCTCCCACCAGTATCACCTATTAAGCTCTGCTTACAACATCCTAAAGATTTTTCAATTTGAGTCTGTAAATTTCAAAATTCCTATCACAAACCATCTCTAAATGCTCCTGAGCCTCATGATCATGTTAGTCATAGAAACAACCTCACTTCTCAGTAAAAATTCCTGTTTTAGTTAGCATTTTATTACTAGAACTAACAAGAACAATTTATATGAGAGAATATTTGTTGGAGGTTCATAATTTCAGAAGTCTCAGTCCATACTCCATTGATCTAGGTCAAAGGGAGAAAAGATCCTGTGAACATAAGCTACTGTTTGAAGTCAGGAGACAGGAGACAGAGAGATAGAGAGACAGAGAGAGAGAAAGAGAAAGGGGCCATAGGCAAGATAAGAAAAAATGAATTATTCCAGGACATGATCTCAATGAATAACCTCCACCTGTCACACCACACATGTCTAAATTATATTTACCAGTTTATTCAAAGAAGGGTTTATTAATTAGGTTGCACCTCTCATAATCTAATAATTTCACTGCTGAATATTCTAGCACCACACAAGCTTTTGGGGAATCCTCATATTCAAGCCATAATGATGCCAATGCATATAGGATATATGTACATTTATAACTTGCTTTTGATTTTTACAGATGCTCATAGCCAAGAGTATGCCTTAAGTCTCAGAAGAGACATTGAATTTGGACTTAGGGCAAAGCTGAAACTTTTAAGACTATGAGGGCCCTTGGAAATGGACTATTGAATTTTGAATTGTGAGATAGACATCAGCTTTTGGGGGCCAGAGCAGCTTGTTATATTTTAGATGGAAGGCAAAACCCAAAAGCTCTTGTGCTAATACAGGAGGAAAAATTATTAGATTATGAGAGCCATAATTTAATCAGTAGATTAATTCAGTGGATAAATGCATAATTTGAATGGATTACTGAGTGGTAACTGTAGGCAGGTAGAACATGACTGGAGGAAATTAGTTCACTGGGGGGTCTGCCTTTGGCTATATATTTTATCTCTGTGTCCATCACACTTTTTCTGTTTCCTGCCATCAGCTGAGCAGCTGTCCTCTTCCTTGCAGATATTTTACCTTGTGTTGGACCCAGGGGAATGGAGTCTGATGATGAAGAATTGAGAGCTCTGAAACCATGAACCCATAAATTAACTTTACTCCTCTAAGCTGTTCTTGTTAGGTATTTGAGTCATAGCAACAGAAATCTAATTAACACATGTCATTCAGAGCTGGAATGGTATTTGACATTTTGAAGGTCATTAGTCTCACTTCAAATTTCTTTAAAGGAAGAGACATATTCACAAGGTTTCGTGATATATAGTAGGTCATGTGCTTAGTAGGAAATGAAGGAAGGGCAAAATATTACAAAGCGAAAAGTGTTTTACTAAAATTCTAGGGATTGTATTGCCTTCAAATTACTTTTCTCAAATCCCAAGAATGTCATTGTTAAAACTACTTCAACTCTGCTCGCTGAAGCCGGATATGACCTGAGGTTAGACCTTGATCTTTGTATCAAATGTTTTAAAATTCAACAATTCTGACTCCTGCTGAAAGAACAAAACATTTCTGAGCATCATAATTATGGTTGGTTTTATCCAGTGCCTTTGGAGTGGGCTGTGAATATATTCATCATATTTATGTGTCCCACAGCTCTTGGTCTGAAGTTTAGTTGAGGTTTGCATTTGCAACTAAAATTAATTTCCCCATTCTACTCTCTGACAGCAATTTTGAAGTAGTGTAAATCCCAAGACATGTTCATCAACTATAAATAATCACTGATAAATGACAAGCAAATATTTTATTTTGTGTCTTTAATTAGTTATTTTGAAGTAATATATTTTCTAGAGTGTAGTATGATAAAAACAAATAGTTTAAATCATTTTAAATTGATTTTTTATTTTTTTGTTTCCAATGAAAATTATGAATAAGAATTGAAAAAATATGGTATACAGAACAACTAAATAGATGTTTCCAAAAATGATGCCATTTTAATTGAAAACAAGAAATCTCAACCTGCACTCAATGTCAGCTTGCCACATAATACTACATCTCTCAAGATTTCAGCATTTTTCTGATTTAATATTACATTTCACTTTTTTATTCAAGCAATCAGAATCTTGTTTTGCAAACAAACCATTTATTACTTGGTATGTGACTATTTATTACTTCTCAGTTATGTTTTGCAGTCATGTAATAGAAACAGCAGTTAACAGATCATTTATCTAGCAATCTGGGAATGAATTATAATACCATTAAAAGTATAGTGACAGATGCACAATTAATGGTTTCCAAAGTATGTTAGTAAATCTGTGCTAGAAAGAGAAACAAATCTACTACTATACTTGTATTTGATATCTGTGTTTTCCCAAAGGAAATCTGCCAAGCAATCAGGAAGTGAATGGAGATGATAGGAAAAAAAGTTTAAGTGGGCCAATTTTTCCATCTTTCATGGAAATTTGTCAATGTTCAAGTTTAATTTAAAAAAAAAACCCAACAACTAGAGGCATAGTTATAGTGTTGAGGCCATGTTGATGAGTAGTCACAGAACTTGGTTTTACAATAGTTAAATAAAGAGGGAAGGAACAGAGGAGAGAAGCAGGGGTAAACAATGTGGAAAAACTTGAAGCTGATTCCTCATTTTATTCCTGAAGAAATCACTTTACTGAGACCTCCTCAGTCTCTCCTTTGTAAACAGAGCAGAATAACTGCTTTGAAGTGCAATATTTGGAATTAAGTATTGAAGAGTTATAAAGTACCTAGTATAGATTGTAGCATATATTAGGGGGTGACATACTGGTTAATATTTTCATTATCATTAGTGTTCTTTTAATTGTAAGATTTGTCCTCCAAATGTCCTCATCAATTATGTAGCTATATTCATAAACTTTTCTGAATTTTACTTCTTATATAATATAAATTATATATAAGGGCTTCTTTAAATGCATTTTTGATTGTCTGGAATACCTATAGAAAAGTTATGATTGATATGTATTTAGGCGAGTTTGATGGCCAGACAATTATAACAGATTACAGCAGATGACATCACTGTCCCCAAGATCTATATTTCTTGTAGTTACCCTCAATCAACTAATCTCTCTTAACATCATGCCTTAAGATTTGCTTTTTGAGTGAACCTACACTCCAGAGTGTTTTAAATATGGTTTCAGAAACTTTTTGATCAATATCATAAAAGAAAATATGTACAATCTCAAACACGAGTTTAATGGTTAATGGAGAAGTACAGATTGCTTGAAGTAATTTTCATTCATATATATACCCATCTATTTATTCAGTAACATTTATTCAGCACTGAATATGTGTTGTACACTGTGCTATGAATGGTTCTTCTACTCATGCCTGCTTTTATTTTTCCTACACAACTGAAACGCACAAAATAAATAGACAAACTCTAGATAGGGCAGAGGGATGGGAGAAAAAGGGAGGAGGCATGGGGCTAGAAATGATGGTGGAATGTGATGATTATTATTATTCAAAGTACCTGTATGAAGACATGAATTGGTGTGAATATACTTTGTACACAACGAAAGATATGAAAAATGTGCTCTATATGTGTAATAAGAACAGTAATGCATTCTCCTGTCATATATAAATAACATTAATTTTAAAAATTCAAAATAATATAATTTAGCAATGTGTAGTAAGAACCATAACAAAAGAAAGAAAAGTAGTAGTAGATCAATGTAATAAAGAGAGTCCATTATGAATGAGTATCAACAACATTTTTGAGATGATACCTGAGCAGAAAAAAAACAATTAAATGATGATGTGTATCAAGCAGATTAAGCCAATACTTTGGTGGTATAAACCTTTTATGCAGAGAGAAATGCACATACCAAAGCCTAAAAAGAAGCCACTGAAAGTATTTCAGTTATAGCAAACAGATCAGTAGGACAAAAGCTAAGTTACACAAGAAGAATGTGATAGGAGATGAGTTTGGAGAGATAGCTAAGGACCAAATCTTGTAGGACAGGGACTTTGGATTTTGTTATAATTATAGCAGGAATCTTTTGAGGAGGAAGTAATATATTGACTGGCTGCCATATAAATGACATAATGTTATTATAGCACAGGCACCGAAAATAGGAAACTTTGGGGGAAACGTCCAACAGTTAGAAAGAGGGGTAGGAAGTAGAGTTGGCTATTGTTGGAAGGAAAGACTGAATGGTTTTACTGAAAGATTGGATGAAGGTCATGAGATAAAGGAAGGACTTAAGGATAATTCTTCAGTGTCATCTTAAGCAATTAGATCAGTAATGTTTTTTTCTAAAATGAAAAACATTAATAGGAATTTCAATTTTGAGGAATAGGAGTCATAACATTTCTGGAGGTATTAAGTACATAAGCCCATGAAAACATTCTAGGGGAGAGATTCAATAAGCAAAGGGATATGTGTGTTTCAATATCAGAGGAAAAGATGGAGCAAGAGATGTGTAAATAATATTCAATAGCATCAATATTCATTAAAATCTAAGAAACATTCTAGGTAGATAAAGAAGAAAAGGCATGCTAAGAAAAATGAGGTTACTAAAAATTTCTGAAAGGGAGGGAAGTCAAAGCAAATAAAATGACCAAAGAATAATCACTGAAAGCCAGAGGTGTATCATACCAAAAGACAGTGTTTTAAGAAAGATCAGGAATTGCCTTTGCTAAATTGGAGCACAGAGATTCACTTTGAGAAGATATGATGTATGTCCATTGTGTTTTTTAAGTTGTAAGCCCATGCTGGCTTTGACAATAATAATATCAGTAGAGTAGTGAAAATAAAACTATTATAAAGTTTCTTCAAGCTAGAGCAATAAGAAGATAAAGACAAGTATAGAAAGTTCTTTATGTTCACACAGAGAATTTCAGGAAATTGGGTTCACTCTGAAGGAGAACAGGATCAAAGAAAAGTTTTATTTATTTTTGCAGAGACTTAGTGTAAAATTTCTACATTCTGTTGTTAATGTAGCAGTCAAGAGGAAATCTTATGATTCTTGAACATATTAATAATTGTGCTTAAAATCCCTAGAGCAGGTGAGAGGGGATGAAGTCCATTTGCACATATTGGGTCTGCCTTTGAGTAGGACCATGGACTACATCTCGTTATTGAAAAGGTTAGGCATATATGATTATATGATTAGTCAGGTTAAAAGTGGGAAAGTTATTTTGTGATTGCCATCTTCTGAGTAAAAAAAAAAAATCAAGGTCATCCAATTACATCAGATAGGTTAAATGGTTAGTTAGTCTCTAGCAGATAATTTTAAGAACCTGGTCTTTCAAGCTAGGGATTTGAGTTACCCACCTAGACTCATTGAAACACTTTAGGAAAAAAAAAGTTTCAATTGCATTTTAAGGCATGTGGTAAAAGTGATTTTACTTTACCCTCAAGTCTACATCTTTCTTAATTTCACCTTGAGTAAGGACAATGACTTTAAGAATAAATATTCCTTATAGTAATGATATTAGGACACTAAATATTTGCAGAATCAACTTTATTTTTCTAAATGCTTTGCTCCAAAACATTGAAAAGATTTAAATGACCTTCTTCATATAATTTCATGGGTCAAATACAGAATTCCCAGAATGGAGCCAGGGATGACATTTTTTTTTCCTTACAGTGGCAGAATATTTCCTAGGTGCGTTTGAACCACTGGAGCAAAAGAAGAGAAACAAGGAAGAGAATCTCCTGGGCAGAGGTGTAATCATTTCACTATTGTTGAACCAGAAAGTGGAATGTGGGATGACCAGAGTTGTGTTCAGGTGATAGGGAAGAATGGGCTAATCAGAGAGCTAGTGTTTATTCCAGGAATAAAGTGAAAAGGAATGGAAATGGAAGATTTTTAAAGTGGTGTGTGTGTGTGTGTTTGTGTGTGTGTGTGTGATGATTTTAATTATAAGGAGTCCCTCAGTTACTACATAGAAATAATATTGAGAGAGTAAGAATTAAAAATGAATGAAGATAAAATTAAAGAGCTTTTGCAGTAGTTTTGGGAGAGTTCTTAAAGATACAGGCTAGAAAATTGGTCACCACAATGTCGTATTCAAGTATCAACTTGGGAGACATTTAGAAGATTAAACTAGGAAACATTTATGTTAGATAATAATGGTGTAGAGAGTTACCAAGAAGAAAAGAATGCCTTCAAAACTTCTAGTAAAAAAAACAGTTTAATGAAGAAAAACTAAAATAGAACAGAGAATAGAAAGAGCCTGATGAAGGAAAAGTATTGAGTTTCTTTTCGACCATCTGAAATTGAAGTTCCTGAGTGGCCGGCGAGCAAAATTAGATATACAAGGTCAGAGCTTAGTGGGAATTCCTGGACCTAAGGCAAAGTAACAAGTTGAAACAACAAGACTGGATGGATTGCTCAGTTAGAGTGTATAAAATAATGGCAACTTTGATACACAGAGCCCTGCAAGACACTATCCAAATGTCCTCCAATACCAAGTTGACCATAAAATTTAAATATAGTTGTAATTGACAGAATGGCAAAACCTACCACAAAAGCTTTCAAAAATTAATTCATTCAGTAAGGTGAAAAATAATTTCAGGTATGAAAATCAACTACAGAATATTTGTTCAGTGTCACTATTATTAGGAAGAAAGTAATGAACTTAAAATTACTGATGAAAATGATATATATAATCAAAGACAATTTGTCTAAAATAAAGGGATTATACCAATTTTGTCTTTCTTTAGCACTGCTTGATATTCTTCAAAAATGATTGAGAGCACAACCTAAGGCATTCATCTCATATATTTTTTTGATTAAACCACCTTAAGAGGGTTATAAGGTAACTATTACAATGGAAATAAAATATGCATAAGACTTTATCATATTCCCAAAAGGTAGAATAGCACACTGAGACAGTTCATCACTGGAGATGAATTATTCGTGTAAAAAGTTGAATATGAATGACATGCAAAATGCAGTCTGGAAAAAAAAGTCTGTCGATTATATTAGACCACTGGTGTATGTCCTTCAAGGTCTTTTCTTCACAATGCCAGGATTGTTTCTTCATGTGTTACTCTTCCTCTTCCATGTTATTTTCATATTTTAGCTCCCACCAAAGAAATTATGAGTATTTCTTCACATGTGTGTATGTGTGTGTGTGTGTGTGTGCATGTGCATGTGTGTGTGTGTGTTTTCTGACTTCCTCGTTTATAAAGCTTTCAGGACAAGGTCAGACTTACTGCTCCTCAGCCAGCTTAGCCGCTCATTTCCCTGTCTGACACTACAGACGTGCTAACTTCTTTCTACTGCCTTTATTTTGTATATGTCCTTCCTCATTTTCTTTACAAAGATTTCCTAACTTCTCTTTCTATATTTTTTACTTATTAAGCATACACCAAACATCCAGAGCACGGCTGCACATGTGCATTAATGAGACATTGTTCTAGTCCTAGTGAAGCTCATAGTTTAGGGGGTGAAACAAATAAGGATCTTCACTATGTGAGTGGATTCTGTGTGCATTTGTGCAAGGCTTCATCCTAAATGCTTTGCCTCTTACTATTGTAGTCATATAAACTCGCCTTCAAGACAGGACACTTTCGAGAAGGAAATACCCCTGATCATGATAACTGAAGGAAGGGGAGATAAACCAAGACACAGCCCAGAGTTGTTCCCTCTACTTATGACGCCTCTTCTGTGCTGCTGCCATTGTTAGCACTCCAAAATACAGCCCTGGTGATTTCACTTTTTGTCTAAAAAGTATTTGCCAGCTTTGCCTCCTTACTATTATATATATATATATATATATATATATATATATATATATATATATATATCAGATAAATAAATATATATATGTCAGCGGAATGTATTACAATTCTTATTACACATATAGAGCACAATTTTTTATATCTCTGGTTGTATACATAGTATATTCACACCAATTCCTCTTTTCATACATGTACTTTGGATAATAATGATCATCACATTTCACCATCATTAATAACCCCATGCACCTTCCCTTCCCTTCCAACCCCTCTGCCCTATCTAGAGTTCTTCTATTCCTCTTATGCTCCTGCTCCCTAGCCCACTATGAATCAGCCTCCTTATATCAAAGAAAACATTTGGCATTTGTTTTTTTGGAGATTGGCTAACTTCACTTAGGATTATCTTCTCCAACGCCATCCATTTACCTGCAAATGCCATGATTTTATTCTCTTTTTATTGCTGAGTAATATTCCATTGTGTATATATACCACATTTTTTAAATCCATTCATCTACTGAAGGGCATCTAGGTTGGTTCCAGAGTTTAGCTATTGTGAATTGTGCTGCTATAAATATTGATGTGGCTGTGTCCCTGTAGTATGTTGTTTTTATGTTCTTTGGGTATAGACTGAGGAGAGGGATAGCTGGGACAAATGGTGCTTCCATTCCCACTTTTCCAAGAAATCTCCATACTGCTTTCCATATTGGCTGCACCAATTTGCAGTCTCACTAGCAATGTATGAGTGTACCTTTTCCCCACATCCTTGCCAACACTTATTGTTGTTTGTATTCATAATAGCTGCCATTCTGACTGGAGTGAGATGAAACCTTAGAGTAGTTTTGATTTGCATTTCTCTAATTGCTAGTGATGATGAACATTTTTTCATCATGATAAATTTTTTTTTCGTGTATTTGTTGGTTGATTGTACATCACCTTCTGAGAAGTGTCTCTTCAGATCCTTGGCCCATTTATTGATTGGTTTATTTGTTTTTTTTGGTTAAACCCAGACTCTTGACAACAGGTTTAAAGTGAAGTACTGGGCATTTCACTCACTTCTTCTCTGCTTCTATGTCACACAGAAATTATTACAATCATAAAAAGTAATGGAGAGTGAAAGAGAATTATAGGTCAGAATAACAGAAACCACAGCCCTGAATCAGCAATAGGCCTCAGAAGAAACACATAGATGCTTCTACACATATTAATGTAAATCTTGTCAGTAGCCAAATGACATGTTAGGAAATAAACAAACAAGTCAGTTCTGCATTCAGAAATATGAACATTTATAAATATGAACCAAATACCATCCCATAAAATAAAAAGTAAGAAACAAGATGTAGGGAAGACCCTTGAGTATTGACAAAACACATTTGTGGGACCAAAAAGAAACTAAACTGGGATTTTTATTTTAAGAGAGAGAGAGAGGGGGAGGGGGGAGAGAGAGAGAGAGAGAGAGAGAGAGAGAGAGAGAGAGAGAGAGAGAAGAGAGAATTTTTTTTAATATTTATTTTTCAGGTTTTGGTGGACACAACATCTTTATTTTATTTTTATGTGGTGCTGAGGATTGAACCCAGTGCTCCACGCATGCCAGGCGAGCAGGTTACTGCTTTAGCCACATCCCCAGCCCAAAACTGGGATTTTTAAAAAGATAAAAAAATATACTGTTATGAAAAAGGAAGAATATAAATTTAAAAAAAGATTGAAACAAATATGATCTCTTGCCTCTTCCCAATATACTAAGCCTACAAAAGGCATAACTGATTTAAAAAGAAGGGTTAGGAAGCAAAGTCCAAGGAAATCATAACAGTAATCATATATATGACTACATATATATCTGTGTATCTATATGTACATAGGTTATACATGTTTGTATACATGCTACTTGTATCCCAGTACTCAAAACTGGTCCCCTTGTGTTGCTTCACTTTTCAAAGCTGATAACACACATAGGATAATTTTGGAATTGCTAAGCCACAGCGCTGTAGAAGGTTGCTAGAATTTCATATTGTTGCAATTTTTTAACAATAATGTAAAATGTACTTGTTATAAAATTTGTAAATCTAAATCTGTCCACGATATCTAACACATTCATAAGCCTATGGAATTCATATCTCCATCAAGATACAGAAAATTTTTCATTTTATCTAAGCATTTTTGGGAACCAGTCTTCAGACTCCCCTTTCCTCCCTCCTTCTAGAAGTTTTCTCCTTTCTCTGATCCTCTCAAGGAAACTGCTTCTCTGAGTTTTTAACCATAGATTAGTTTTTATTTTACCTGCTTGGGAATTTCTTATAAATTCAAACATAGCTTTTCTACTCTATGTTCTCCGTTTGCTCTCAACAATAGCTCTGGAAACCTGGACATTGTTAGATGTATTGGTCCTTTGTTCCTTTTTGGTACACAGTAATATTCCTTGCCAATATCTCTATGTATGTTTGCTCATTGGTAGATATTTGAATTATTTCTAGTTTTTGTTATAAACTGCATATGCACTGTTGTTCATAGCCTTGTGTGTGTCTATGTATTCAATTATTTTGGTAGATGTGAGTCTACATAGAGTAGAATTATGGCATCATGCCCTAAATACACTTTTCTGCTAGCTACTGGGAAGCACAGATTCATTTTATCTCTCTATGAATTTACCTATTATGTATATTTTTTGTAAATGGAATCCTACAGAATGTTGCTGTTTACTTCTGCCATCTTTCACTAAGCCTAATGTTTTAGAAGTACATTTACTTTACAGCATATATCAGCTTGATGTTTCTTTTTATGACTGAATATTACATTTCTTATATATGACAATTTGTATATCCACCGTACACTGATGAACATTTGAGTTTTCTCCACATTTTAACTATTGTGAATATTGCTGCTATAAATGTGCACATGCATCAGTTTGTTGGAGTACCACTTTTCAATTTCTTAGATACACATATAGGATTGTAAATGTTTAGTTAAATGGTGATACTTTGTTTAAGTTTTTGAGAACCCATCAAAGTATTATTCTCAGGGACTATAAAATTTTATATTCCCACTAGCAATGTATAAGAATTTCAGTTTTTCTACATTCTTCCATTACTTAATATTTTCCATCTTCAAATACTTATTATAGCCATCAAGTTGATATGAGATGATATTCCTTGATCTTGATTTTTATTTTCCTAATGATTAATTGTATCATACATCTTTTCATGTGTTTTTGGAGTATTAATATAATGTTTTGAGAACTGTCAAATCATCTTCCCGTTGTTTGATTAGACTGTCTTTTGTAAATAAGTTATAGAAATTTTTATATATTAAACTCTCATTAGTTATATAATTTGCAAATATTATCTCTCATGGTATAAATTACATTTAGTCTTTCTCTATAATGTCTGTTGATACACAAAAACTTTTGATTTTATGTCTGTTTTTTATTTTATTGATTATGATTTAGTGTCATTGTGATTAGTTTTCTATTGCCAAATCCTATAAATTTACCTCTTTTTTTCTGAATTCTTTTGAAATAATCATTATGTTTTACTTGTTGTCCATCTTTTTAATTGTAAATTAGGGTTCTAACTTCATTATTTTGCATATGAATATCCAGGTGTTCCACTATCATTTATTGAAGAGACTATTCTATAACAACTGAGTGATCTTGGTATCCTTCTTGAAAATTCATTGCCCTTATATGTAAATGCTTATTTATGAACTTTGGCTCATGAACTTTGGCTCCTACTTCATTAGTCTATATTTACTAGTACCAAACTGTATTTATTATGAGAGATTTGCAGTAGTAAGTTTTGAAATGTGAAAGTATGCATTTTTTAGATTTTTTTCAATATTGGTTTAGCTATTTGGCCTTTTTTAATTTAATGTGAATTTGAGGAAGAGTTTTTCCATTAGAAAAAAAAAAAGAAATTGGAAATTTGGTTGAGATAGTATTGAATCTGTACAATGCTTTGTGTAGTATTGCCATCTTAACAAGTGATGTCTCCCTATCCCTTAATACAGGGTATCCTTCAATTTATCTAGGTATTTTTTCCAGCAATATTTTATAATTTTCAGTATGTCACTCATTTTTATTTCTTCTCTTTTAAGTTCCATTAACTTCTTTATCATTGATCTCTGCAGTTTCATGCCAATTACCTGCTTTCTCTGCCTCTCATGCATCTGGGTCAAAACTATTTCTCTTCCCAGTCATCCTTTACCAAGAAATATTTTCTCTAGTATAATATCTAAATATTTTATATGTGATTACATGTTTACATGTATCCCTCCAAAATTAATAAAAAAGTACAAAAGAATAGGTAATTTTTTTATAAGTCCAAGTGCAAAAATATTTGAAGTGCAGTTTTCATTTGATATTTTACAAGACCGCAGTTCATAGATGATCTAATGAATTTTCAAAACCTAACACAATAATTATATGGTTAAATTTCTGTCTGGCCCCCTGCAATGTATTTTCATAAATCAGTTATTACTCATTATAGAGTAAAAGTTTATTTTATTATAATTTTCTATCACTTAAAAAATATCTTTGCACTTCATGTAGTGTCCATTCTTACATTGGAAACGTAGCACCACATCATGTTTTATTCTTATTTTTTTTTTCAAACACATTGATTCAGCAGCAGAACTTTAGGGTTTGGGGATTATACAGTGAGAGACAGAGACTTTTGGGTGGAAGCAATCTAACACACCACTGAATTTCATTTATAATTTTAAAATTTCAATGAAGATTTTATAAATATCCCTCTTCTCTCATGACACACTGTCTCACATCACTCTGCTAAGGCTAATAATAATAATTGCAAGTAAAGAAATTCACAGCAGAAAATTACACAGGACTTCTTGATATAAAAAATTTCAAGTAATAAAAGTATTGCATATTTGCATAGCTGGTTTTTATCAAAGGGATGCAGGAAATGATATTAAATTCTGTCAATTAGTTGACATAGAAATATTATAAACATGAAAGTCATTATACTAATATCTGAATTGTCTGAGGTATTTTGCCATGAAAAAAAAAGTCATATGATGGAGGAAGAATGAAATAGTTCATTTTATTCACATTAAGCTTTATGTCTTTATTTTAACTATAAGTCAGATATTGCTTATTATGATATATGACATTTTATTTATTAGTTGTACATATTGATAAGGTTAAATAGATTTAGTGAAAATAGTAATTTTAGGATTTTTAATTATTTTGCATAATGCTGAAATTTTTATTTGTTTATGTAATCTTTTTTCTGCTTAATTTTTGTGTAAAATATTTTCATAAAACAATTAGTGCATCATGGAATTTAAAAATCTTGTGAACATTAAATTAATTACTCTTTCTATCCATACAACCCGTTTTGTAATGATGATAAGTACATCACGTCATCAAAATTTTCATGACTTTAAATTCCAGGTAAATAAAATAATATCTCAATGTTGTTTAAAAATATCTTTCATGTTTCAGTGTATTTATTGACTATTTAAATTAGATGACTCAATAACATCTGTTTCATTCCTTAAATAAAGTAATTTTAAAAAAAGTTTTTGAATATTTTATTCAGAAATATATTAATATGATTTAAGAACCTAAGAAATTTTACCCCATTAATTATTAGATTGTTTACAAGTTTAATGTCAATCATTACAACTTTTATGGAAGTATTACAATCACAAATTATAATATGTAACACCATATAATTTAACTTACCAAAACTCAGACACAATAAAATGATAAAAAATGAATTTATATGCATCTATAAAAAATTGCACATTATATACTTACATATTAGAAAACTTGTTCACTTATATCAACTGTTTATACCCCTGAAAATTTTTAAATATTATAAATGTATAATAATAATAGTTCAAAATTTTAAAGAGTAAAATAATATGAAAAGTCTTTACCCAATTATATAAGCATCTTCTTTTCTCAGTGTACGTTTCCTTTTCTTTTAGGTTAATAATAGTGCAGATACTAGATATCTAGTATTCACTTATTTATGATTATTTTCTCAGAATACATCTTTGCTATTTATGTGTTCTTTATTAATATAAAGATGCTTTATATTTAAAGACAGTGTCAAAAATTTGCATTTTATTCTTTGCCATCATATTTATTACTCCTCAAAAACAATTATAATTCTTCACCTATATCATTCATATTTTAAATTCCACTAGTTTTCACACTCAAGTTTTTAATTTTTTGATTAGTTTTATTAGAAATTATAAAACTAGTATTTTTTTTTGATTCCTTACTACAAGATAAGCTAAATGGAGACATTTTAGTCAAGTTTGTGTCAAGTACTGTGTATTTGTGTACCTATGTGTGTATACCTGTGATCATTCTCTTCAGAATGTTCTACCTTGATAGTAAATTAATGGAAAAAAATCTCAATATTTTAAAAATGTGTTTTAAATCACCACGTAGCTAAAGATCAGTTTGAAGAATGCAAGCTGGGTGATGATATTACTTTTGGTATGGACAGCACTCACACCTACTTAGTCAGACTTCTTCCTACAAGTATCTATAATCATTTGTCTTACTTTAAAGAACAGGAGAAATATTGACTCAAACTGGAGCCACAACTATCTCCAGAAATCTAATGATGTATATAGTGCAAGTCGCAATTTCTTGACTTCTTCATGACTCTCAGTATGCTACTGATGTTGTCAATATTTCCATTTCAAAGGTAAACCCATTATCATGATGAGTCAGAATACATATTAAACAACATTAATTTGAACAAAAAATAATCATACTAAATGATAAAATTCTTTACTATAAGTAATCTTGAGTGTCCTCTCTCAAATTCAAGCATAAAATTTTGATTTAAACAAATTCTCAATATTCATGTATTTGTCAGGTTAATAATAATTTTGCATTACTAAAACACAATACCTGAGACAGCTAACTTATGAAGGAAAGATTTATTTAGTTCAAAGTTTAGGAGGTTCAAATTTTAAGATTGTACAACTCCATGGATTTGGCCTCTTTTGAGATTGATGGTAGTGTCATATCATGGCAGAAACACATGTAGAAAGCAGTTAATCTCAAATGAAAAAGTAGAGAGAGCTGTGTGAGAATTGTCTTCTTCCTTTAATAACAACCCTATTGCAGAACTACTAAGTGGTAGCAGGAGACTACTCTGATCCCTTTGGAGGATAAGTTCCCAATTTACCTAATGCTCCCCCATTAGAAAAATTTTAAGAGCAGGTCCTCTTAAATAATTTTATAACATATCCTTAAAAGCAAATTGAAAATAGCATGAATATATACCTGATATTCTTCAATATACTGTTTATACCCCTGAAAAATTTTAAATATTATAAATGTATAATAATAATAGTTCAAAATTTTAAAGAATAAAATAATATTAAAAGACTATGAATGATGAAAAAAATCTTTATTTGCTGTAGTTAGTTATTCATGATATATTATTATGTAAATAAGAAGTATACAGATAGTTGATATAAGTGAAAAATTTTTCTAATACATAAGTATATAATGTGCAATTTTTTATAGATGCATATAAATTCATTTTTTATCATTTTATTGTGTCTGAGTTATGGTAAGTTAAATTATATTCTCTTGCAGATTTACACTGCTTTTTATCTATCATAAACATACATATGTTTAAAAAATATGTAGGTAACAGTAATTATTTTCTCTCAACTGATGCTGAATAGACTAGTGTTTTTCATTATGTAACATAATGAGGCTTTCACAATGGAAACACTCAAGAAGCTAAAGGACATGCTACTAGGATAGAAAATGAAATATTAAAATGTTTAGAATTTTAGCTAAAGATGCATTAATGCACAAATTTAGCTTAGACGGAGTTCTAGTAGTGTAACCTCCATTCTAAGTAATGTCTTTTGACAATTCAGAGCTACAGATCACCAGAAACCTGCAGTGTAATAAAGAAATGCATTTCTGAGGAGTTTCTAGTAGACATTCAATTTTTCATTCGAATCCTTCTGCCTTCAATTAGCCATAGGGTTAGAAATTAGCCTGCGAGTAATTGCACTTGTAATGGGTTCATTAAGTAATAACTTCATTACCTTTTCCCTAAAATAAAGGGACTTCTCTCCAAGTGTATGTGCTATTACTTCATTATGAGACCCATTATTTTCAGCCTCAATGCGGTAAGTGCAAAGATTTTGAGGTCAAAAATTTAAATGTGTAAAAGGCAAACTCTAAGAATGTGCCTATTCCAGTTATCCATGGATGCACATTATAAACTTTCCAACTATAGAGCCTTAAGTAACACCCATTTATTAAGTTGTATGCTTACATGCCTCAGGAATTCACTAGGTCTCAACTGCCCAATTCTTCTCCACTACATGGTGTTGGCATTGGTTCCTGGCTCCTGGCAATATCTAGCTAAGTGACATGCTGATCACGCTTACTTGCATATATCTGACACCTTGGAACACATTGATCAACAGTGGCAATGCCCGGGACATCAATCAAAACACCATTGTGATGGTTTAAGATTAGTGGGAATTCCTGCTCTGAGCCTCATAACATCAAGATGGGATATTCCAAAGGACAAGGCAGGAACTGAATATTGTTTGACTTCAGTTTGAAAGTGACTTGTATAACTTTGGGTATATGCTTTTGGTTGAATTAGTTCCAGGATCCACCCTCACCCCACACCTCAGAGGAGAGAGGAGAGAAGAATGTGAAAGGATTTCTAGTCATGTCTTAAAACTTGCATAAAAGCCTAAGGAGAAAAGGGAAAAGCAATCATGGTAGCAGCTATTTTCTAGGTAAGCACTAAATGAGGAAGTAAAGCTTACAATCACCACAGATTAAGTGCCCGGATTGAAAATAACAATCTAGTTACAAATATGCTCTGAGATCTTTAAACAAAGTTAGGGAGAGGAACAACAAACTAAAGGGAAACTGCCGGATATTAATCAACTATTTTGTCAGTTATTTTGCTGCTGTGACTAAAGGACCTGATCAGAACAATTGTAGAGGAGAAAAGGTTTATTTTAGGGCTTACAGTTTCAGGGGTCTTAGTCCACAGAGGCTTCATTCCTTGGGGCTCAAAGTGAGGCTGAACATCACATCATGACAGAGTGTGTAGCAGAGGGAAGCTGCTCACATCACGATGATCAAAAAGCAGGAAAGGTCTCCCCTTAACTAGATACAAATATAAACCCCCAAACATGCCCCCAATTCCCACCTCATCCAGCCACACACCCTACCTACCACTTCAGTTACCGATCAATTAAACTCTATCAGGGGATTAATACACTGATTTGTTTAAGACTCTCATAACCCAATAATTTCCTATTGTTTAAAATGTCAAGACAATTCTTTAATTTTTTAAATATTTTATTATACATGAGAGCTACGATTTACAGATAGGACTCTGGTCCAGCCACTGCAGTAAGTATGAATTCATTATCACGTTTAATTCTTGACAGGATACAAAAGAGGTACTATTTTTATCTCCAGTCCATAGTTCAGAAATTGATCTTTGCAGAGTTTAAGCAATATATCAGCAATCAAAGGACTTGTCAATAGAAATAACCAAAGAAACCAAGGTGATTGGATTCCAAAACATATTGTTTTAACTGCTATATTTTAATGTATTTAATTGCTTTAAAGTATGAATTTAAGTGAATATATCTTCATGTAAAGCTTTTTTTTTTTAGTTCACAAATATAATTGCTGAAGTCTTAGAAGTTATCTTTAGTAATATATATTCTTAACTTTTGTGGGGTAAAAGCTATTTTCAAATATAATGTAATGAGAAGAGGTATCTCAAATTTATAGAAAGAAAATCACATTGTTTTCTATTTTTATTTATGTCAATGTTTACCAAGAATTTTTATAACTTAGCAACATTAAAAATGTTGACTCCTAGAAACTTAGATATGGAAGGAAATATAGAGGAAATCTACTCCAGTGTACTAATTTTACATTCTTTGTACAGACAAAAAGTCATGAAAAAACATCAAAAGATTACCCTTGATAGAGTGATTCAGAACATTGAAGTTCATGAGAAACTAACTTTTCCCAATTTACCTATCCCCTTAAATTTTCTAAAATACTTATAACTTTTTATATTTTCATTTTTTTGTTTTCAAACACAATATTTATCAATATCTACCAAAAATGATACTGAATAGAGCTGTTATTTTCTAAGGACTCTGATAATTTCTCTATCTGCATTCCTTAATAAATCCTGAAAATACTTTGATTGAAAAATAATAAACAAATATGTTGTTATTGTGAATTGCGCTTAAGATATGAGACATATTCAGAAGTAATGTGAACCAGGCTTTGCAAATCTAGATGATTTTCCTGAAGAAAGGACAATGAAATTGGGCTTGAAATAGCAAAACTGCAGTCTGTCTTCTGAAATTGTTAAATTTAATCAAGACTGAGAGATTTTCCATAATAAACATAGTCTGATAATGTTTTGTTTTTATAGCTCAGTAGAAATCCGAACCAATGGGCAAATAAAAAAGCATGTGAAAAAAAAAAGGGTTTTAAGTTTCCAATTGGAGTATTTTGCAAATTTCAGCTCCATACTGCTATACATGAATATTTACATATCTATATTTACTTATTATATAATGATAATAAAAGAAATATAGTATAACTTTCTCAACACACCATTCTGGTCTCTTCCTGGATTAGTAGTTAGTGTTTTTTCCCTCCATGCAGGGATTCTATCCTAACCATATGGGACCACAAATTTTCTAATTCATTAAAATTATTGAGCATTCTGAAGACTTTGCTCAACCTGAGCTATCAGTCCAGAAGACCCTTAAGTGTGATTGCCTGTCAGAGTCTTTCTTCTCTTTCAAACTTCTTTTCAAAATATTTTCCAGATACAAATTCAAGACTTAAAGGAAATACTGAAGTCCATTTTGCATTCTAGAGTTTGTTTTCCAAGACTTCTCTTGTACATCCTCCTTTACCAGAATTAGCTCTTTCTTTCCACACTCACACTGCCACTTAGCAGATACCTTGGTTGACTTCAGACCCATTGAGGGCAGGTGCAGAGAGTTGGCTTCATCTTTTATCCGGTGGCATGACTTATCACTATGCATTGCTCATATTAGAGTCCCCAAAATTATACCTTGTGGATAAAAAAAAATGAAGAAATAAAAAAGCAAAGAAGGAGAAAAATTAAAGTATAAACACTAGAAGAATGACAGAAAGAAGACTTTGTAATCAGGATATAAGGTGTGGCAAAATCATAATTTATAGCAGAGCCCCAACTGGGCATCTTAAAGCTTTCAGAGTGTAAGAACCAGGAGGACATGCAGATAACAGATGATTCTGATTCATTCATTTAAAAACTGCTTCTCATTTCACCAAATTTGTCAGTGATATCAAAGGCACTGGGTAGACATTCGATGACAAAGAGATGAATGGTGAAACAGTAGAGGTGAGGTGTTTTCAGAATTTTAAGCAGTGGTAAGCATTTTAAGAATCTAAAGTGAGGTTACATAATCTGAGAATGCTCCAAAGAGGAATTTGGGGAGTTTGTATTGTTTTGTTTATGGTGTTGGAGACTGAAACTAGGGCCATATACATGCTAATCACATTCCCAACCTCAAAGCTGAACCCCCATCTCCCGAACTAAGCAATATTAATTCAAGGAAAGTAGAAGTTTAAGATTCAATTAATCTGGCCAGCTCTGACCAGTGGCGGGTTCCTGGATTGTCTTTTTCTTTTTTGGAAAATGCTGATGTAAGACTTGAACTAAGTCACAACAAGCTGAAATATAGGTCAAAATTTATAACTGGATTTCATGACTCCAGCAAGAGATTAGGGATTAGACTGACCCTGTGATTAACCTCTCTCCTGGAGCAACCAAAAGCAGATAGAAGTAAAAAGAAAGCAGGATGTGAGCATAAGGAACACAGAAGACTTGATCTTTGTGGCCTGGTAACCAGGCTCATTCATCAGAGATCTTACAAGAGTGTTGCTCAGAAAGAGGAGTACGGAAACAGAGGGGTATGGTCTGACTGGTCTCTTATTTTTATATTTTTTCTGACTGATTTTATTTAAGTTTTTTCTTTAATTTTTTTTTGTTAAGTAATCACATATGGTATAGATCAAAAACTTACTAATTTATATCTAATTCTGACTCCAAAGCTAAATTTTTCTTCTCTACCTTAAGTAATTTAGATGCAGAACAAACAATTAGACTGAGGAAAAGTCTTAATATCTTTTTTTTATTCACATTATGTTTTTAATTTATCACTGATCTGGCAGTCCAAACAAGGGAAAAAAAAAGACTTAAAGGAAACACTGAAATCCATTTTGCATTCTAGAGTTTGTTTTTGTTCTTCCAGAGCAAGAACAGAACAAAACATTTGTGTAGGGTTTTTTGTGCATGGAAGTGGTAAATGTGCATTTGTGGATACATTTACAAGTGTTGATCCATTCTTCTCCCTAGAACCTTCACATTTTAATCGCTTATTTCAAAACAAAGTAAATGAATGATTGGCTCTTGAGCAAGATCAAATATGTTGGGGCATCTGCAGTCTTTTCTTGAAGTCTGGGATTATTTTATGAACAAGGCACATTTCTTCTGGGGTTGAAATCCATAAAATAAATGGAGGACAACCTCAATGATCAAGTTGATTTGCTCCCGATTGAATCATCTTTGATTTTTGGCAGTGACCTATTCAGGTGGCAATAAGCACCAGGAATAGCCTAAAATGTAAGCACCATGCCTGTCACATGGCCAGGATGTTGAGTAATAGTAGCTCCAATTCAGAAAGAAAAATCCACAGGGTAGCCAAAACGCTTTAAGGGAGAAGAAAAAAAATTGTATGGCAGCATTGTTGGCACATTAAATGGTATAATTCTTTTTCACTTGTGCTGTCTGTGTATGGTAGGATGCTTAGCAGCATCCTTGGTAAACCCTGCATAGGTACTTATTAGAGAGCAGGGACAGTTGTGAGTCAGCCTGTTGTTACATGCACACACCTCTACAGTTTCCTAAATTATCCCTGGGGACCAAAAGTTACCTTTCATTCTATAAGGATAGAACCAAATGAAGGAAATAGAAGAGAGGCGGTTCACCAGTAATATAGGTTTACTGGGGAAAAATCCGTGAAGGGGGCCCAATGGAGACTGAGATCATGTTCCACTTTTAGCTTGAGGTAGATATAGAAGAGTGAGCGGGCAGAGTTTGGGGTTAGGCCATTGCTATGGACTTGTCAGGGAAGGGTCCTTGTAGTGTCACTTTTATAAGGGAACCAGGTATTATTTAGGATTTCAGTCCTTGATAACAATTTCCTTTCCTATGATGATGGAGAATTATCTAGGGTTTAGGTCAGATTGAGTCAGAATGACCTTGAGGTGACAAATGTTCTGAGATGGAGGGTGTTTCAAAATGGCATTGCCTGTGTCAAGTTCTTTCTAATAATTTCCCCAAAAAAAGTATTTTAGAGAGTTAAGAGAAGAAGAACATAAAATAGAGAATTCAATATAGTGATGAAGTAAGTGTCTTTTCCTCAGTAAATGGATAAAATTTTTAGGGTAAAATACAGGGAAAAGAATGAAGAAATAGTTTAGTCATTCATAAAGTTAACATTATTACTTCATTCATTTATTTGTTCAACCAACCTTCATTGAATACTCAACTATGTTCAAGCAATGTACAAAGCTTGGGGGGATTTAGGCTAATAGAAAAAAAAATAATGGGACAATTTTAAATCGGTGTATGTAAGAAATTTCAGAACCTCTCTGTCAAGGGAGCTAACAGGTAGGAATAGAAGAAGCTGTTCAATCGTTCCCCTTTATAAAATGTTGAGGGCTGAGGGTTTGGCTCAGTGGTAAAGCCCTTGCCTAGCCTGTGCAAGTCCCTGGGTTTCATCCCCAGCACTGCTAAATAAGTAAGTAAATAAGTAAGTGCAGTAAACCTATAGAAATATTATCTCTTCGAACTTTTACCAGTGACATATTAAAATTCTACTGTTCTTAATTATTCTTCATTATTATTTTCATGGTTTAATGTTGCAGTTTTTTAAATAAGATTAGTTTTGTTCTTTTGGCGTCAGCAGCACAGGGACCTGTGGGACAGCAACTTATGCTTTTTGGAACCCTCTCTCCTTCAGATCAGTGGCAGAGTACCACCTGGCTTTTCTAGACAGAATCCTATTTGCATATGGCCAGCAGCAGGTTAGAGGGTGATAACAGCCATCAGAGGGTTCACATGGGTTTTCTAAGCCAGACCCAGGGAGCTTCTGTGCTACACCATTGTGAAGTGAACAATCAAATTTGGCCTGCGGGATGGTCCTCTCCCATTGCACCTAAAGTTTAATTTTCAGGACAGATTGCAAAATTTATAGATATTTCTTTTTTAAAAATGAAGCATTTTGATTTTATGCTATAATCTAGTATTTCTGCCCAGCCCCTCTCTTTTAGTATGCCTCAGTGACTGGGCAACATTCTACTGCAGCTTTTTATGGAATTCTTGTTTTGCCTCTTCTGTTCTGTGGCTGTGGTGGTAGGATGTTGTCTGTGCTAAATTCCCAACCTTGGTTTGTTACTTACAGAATAACTTCTAGTGTTTTAAAATAAAATAATTATGATATTGAAACAGCATTTACTTGTTAATGGTCTTGTTTTCCTGAATTCCAAATGTTAGGGAGTTTCTCTACTTTAGAATATCCCAGAGTATCTTAAACATGTCAAAGTTTAATTATTTTGATTAAAGTAAGCCCTCTTTTGTATGAAGGCAGACTGTCTCAACACAGAGATTGCTTAAAGACTGTATGGTGATTTCATGGACAATGAGGAGGTTTTAGAAAACAAGTCTAAACTCAGTCTGAAAGAATCAATAGTTATTTTTAAACACATATGTTTAAGCAGTGACTTAAAATAAATTGGGATTAAAAAAAAAAAGAAAAAAAGAGCTTCTTATGTGAGTGCCCAGAACTATCACCATTGTTAAGAAAGCTATAGACCAAAGAATAATGGTTGACTTCTGAGCTGTAAACTAGAACTAAGAAAATTTTCAAATCGTTTCCTTAAATGATGTGTCTACCTTGCTTCTGGTAAAATAAATCTTGTTTTAGTGCAATTAAAATGACACAAATGTAATTTACTTTTCTGACATTTATATGTTTGTTTTCTTTCCTCATTTAACTTTACAGGAATCATAAAACTGAATTAGTTAGAGAACCTCTTGTGTTTAAAAATGTTTTCTATATAATTGGTGTATATTTTAACTGATATGAGATCACCGTTAGTAATAACACTAGTAGATGTATGGCAGCATTTATATCTAAATGGTATGTAATTAACAAAGTATAATCAGATGTTTATGAAATTTTGCAATGAAAAAATTTTGCAAACCTATGATTATACTTCTCAGAAATATATCTGAGAGATAGGATTAGAGCTTTCTCTAAAAACTGTCTCAAGGAGATAGTAATGATGAAAGCTTTTCAAACAAATCATTATGCAATTTTATTAAAAGTGTATTAAATAAACATTTATTAATGACATTAGTCAACTGGTTGCTCTACATTGAAATATAAAATATGATTTTTAAATATGTTGAATTATCATTTTTCAAAATTCTTTAAATATCTAAATGCATTTTATCCTGATCACAATGAGTTAGACAGAACCCAAAATTGTAATTCATTTTTACAAATGGGGTAATTTAATATGTGAGAGATAACTAAATCACAATATGTCAAGGTCAGAGCTATAAAAAGATTCAGGGATTTACACTATAAAAATGTAGCAATGGTGGACCACTAACCAGAGAACAAAGTTATAAATAAATTCATTTGTTAAATTTTTTAAAAATGTATGGCATATTTAATAAATATATATGTCATTGTTCAAAGAACAAAAGTACTTATTGATAACATCCTCCAGAGGAAAATTGCCAATCAGATTTAGATTTATTGCATCAAATCACCCAGTCTAGTCTAAACTTATCACTCCAAAAAATATCTATTAGAAAACTTTAATATGGGGACCATTTCTAAAATATTAAAAACATGGAAATGAAACAACATTATATTAAGAAACGCAAGTAATCTTTCCCTTTAGTTAAAATTACTGAAAGACCAGCTTTCTCTACTTAGTTCTATGGAATGGGCTTGATAAACATTATACACATACATGTGCACATATGTACATGACAACACATAAGAAAAATTGTATTTGTTTAGCATAAAGTGTCTCATGTGTCTTTTTAGCTGTGAAAGTTTAACTTTCTATGTACAATGAGATTGATAAGGTGAAACAAGATACATGCTTTCTAAAATAAAATGGGAAGAGTTAAGATGTTAATAAAGAGCTATGTGAAAGAGGAGAGGAGGAATTAATAAAAGATTTTTGAGTAGTAGACATTATAGAGGGAGGTAAATAGATTTTAGATTGAAAATCTGCCTATCTTTTATCATGTTCTGAGTGAAAACAATGAGCTAGACACAGTTATAAACACTGTGAAACCGAGTCAGTCTTCTGGTAAGAAATTCCCCATGATGATCCTAGTTGTGGAAAAGGTGGAGTGTCCTAGTAGACAGACACCACACTTGACATTCCTTTACTTGGAATTTCCTCTCTGCTGTTTGGTACTAGTCAGTTGCCAGTAGGGCCAAATGTTTAGTGAAATGTGGCCCTGTTACATGTGTTGAAATGGAAAACAACCAAAGCCATGCCATTTTGTTCTGAACTGACTCCATTTTATGCTTGCTTAAAATGTTTTCTTTCTGCCTCCTTCCTGACAGTACAGTAGGACCTTCCTGGGGCCCTGATTAAGGCCCCGATATACAACAAAAGTAACTCTAAAATGTATAGTGAAAACAATTCTCTCAATGTGATCAAAATATATGTCTCAATAAGGTCTTTTCTGACCTATAAGTGCCTCAATTTTCCTTGTGATTTTTGTGGTTTTTGCATTTATAAACTCTGTACTTCCAAAATTCAGGTGATGGGAGTTCTTTGAGGTGCTGCTAGGCTGCTCCCAGCCACTTGTGTGGCTTGCTCATTAAAGGACCTTTTTCCCTTTCAATTTGGCTCAATATCCATGGTGATTTGTAATTACGGCACATTGCGTAACAGTATAATTTTTGCAAAAACACCAAACAAAAAAATCAAGTCACAAATTATAATTTTAGTTGTCATAAAGAAGTAAGAAAATATGTAAAAGAGTCCCAACTAGAAAGAGATGAAGGATTTTGAATGAAGACAAAATCTTTGCAAAGTTGATCGTGGGAATACTAACCCTGAATAGTCACAGAAATGCCAGAAATGATAAAGTACTTGTGGAATAGAAGTTTTAATTTAAAAAAAGAACAATGATTTTGTATGATGTCTAGTTTTGAATACTTTGAAGGGTTGCAGATATAATATAAATATAAAATATATTTAGAAAACCAGCACAATGCCTGGTCTTTAGGTCAACAAAAATACGAAGTCTCTTGCTTTCATCATTCCTCAAGCCAACCACAACCAGCCACAGTAGTGATGAATAGTAATATTCCTAATATCCCAAAGTAAATGGATGTGGACATTGTAACTAAATCTGTTACAATGAGATGGATACAATCATAGTGTTTGCATGAATAGAAAGAAAAGTATATAAGACTTTTGGAGAAGAGGTTATCAGTTTTTATTTCTATTAATTTTTTAGATCTTGAGAGCAAACAAATAAAAAAACTTTCATAAATAGCATTAAACAAGCACTCAGATTATAAACTTTTCTATGATGGTCTCACCTAGACTTTTATATTTAATGATGCAATGTTACTGGAAAGCATGAAGCTTGGAATATTAAGAATGGACAAGTTGCAACTTTAAAATATATTCAAAGTTGTTTCATTTGATGAAGGGGCTTCATATGAAGTATTTCTCATTTTGCAGTAATACATTATGTATAGTCTACTATGCAAACCATGACAAGAAATACATCCAAAGAAAGTTTCCAATGATAAGACATAAAATTAATACACATGCAAACATCCTTACACAGATAATATCAACCAAACTCTAATGTATAAAAACTAGAGTATATGAATAAACTGAATGAATGTGCACTTGTATATGGAATATTTGCCTTGTGATTTTCGGGTTTATAATTTTGCCTAGAGAAGCCAAAACAACAACAACAAAAACATAGCAACAAATACAAAAACACCTAAAAAGGTGAAATCAGAATAAAAGGCATTTTAAAAACAACAACAAAAAAATCATATTCATTTATGAAGTGATTGTCTATAAGTCCCAGAGAGTAGGAAAAAAAAAAGATGAAAACCTAGTATGGTCTACAAAAAATATTCTTAAAGATTAAAATAGGTCCCAGGGATGTAATCCCAGTGACTCAGGAGGCAAGGGCAGGAGATTTATAGGTTTGAGGCCAGCCTAGGCAATTTAGTGAGAGCCCTGTTTCAAAATAAAACAACAAGAACAATAATGGCTGGGGATGTAGCTCAGTGGAAGAGTGCCCCTGAGTTTTATCACTAGACCTGAAAAAGAAAGAAAAAAAAAGTTTAATATGAGGTTTTCTGTAGACTTTTATTAATTATACCATTTTAAGGAGAAGGAAATTATGTAAGGACTTCTTATTGATTCCAAGGAGTCATTGGGAGAAAATTGAAACCAAAATAATAATATCTGATCATATGATTCCTTTTAACTTCAGTGTGTTTAGATCTAAGTGTTTGTGTCATCTGTTCAGATTTAAGCTTTTATATTATCGGATTTTTAAAGCATTTTGACTAAAATGGTTTGTTTTACACATATCAGGTAATCATAGTCAAAAAAATAAAATGTTCAAATTTCTCCTAATTGTTGGAATTTTGCAAGTGTAACTAACTCACATTTCAAGAGATTCTTTAATTGTATATTCTCTTTGGGGGCTTTCAAAATAATTCATATATTCTGGAATTTTTAAGTAGATTTAAATATTAAATATTAACATTATCTCTCAGAGAAATTAGATCTATAAGTAGCCACAAGAAAACTGTCCTATGCAATATAGACTCAAGAGCATTCTAAGGCTGCACTTTCCCAAATATTATTGAAAGTAATATCTTACACTGTTAAAATATTTGCCAACCAATTATACATTATCATAAAATCTAATTGACACCAAAACTAGTGTGAGCAAAAATTTTCTTTCATTATGAGGGACACTTCAGATCTTTGTGCATTTGAAACATGGTGCACCATTTATTTGCATTGCCATCTGTGAATGATGTCCTTTTTAGAACTGGGCAATCTGTCTGATGGCCAAATGATATAGGCCCATTCGTATTACTTAGGTCTTAAAAGAAAATACTGTAGCTGGTGGGTAAGATAAATCAAAAACCAGTATGGAGAAACAGGTTCAGTATTTGCTAAGAATTAAACTAAGGTCTTGATATACATCATCTATTCAATGCTATTAATATCTAATGATCATAGAATGCCTAGCATTTGACAAGCACTCAATATGTATTCATTAAAAAAAAAAGAATCCCTATATTTGTAATAGGAAGGCTAGGCGTGGAAGCTTAAGTACTTATCTGAGATTGAAGCTATTTCTTTCTAATTCCAAATTCGGATCTTATAACTGTTAAGAACTTTAGCTCCCAGATTTTTTCCCTAAAATCCTAAATTGTCTATGGATAGCTGAGGTTGTTTTGCCTTTTGTTTGACCATCCTTGATTTAATAGACTGATGATTCTCACTTGCCACCAGACATGATTTACATTACGTTAATCTGCTGAAACGTACCTGTGACATTCAAAATAAAACCAATTCTATTGGTATATACTCGTAAATTGTATAAAAATAATGTGACTTACTTTTAAAATATTCACTTTATTTTTAAAAAGCAATATTTAAATTGTTTTTAGAATAATTACTTAGAGAAATATTATTAATGTTCAGACACTTCATAATCAGTTATAAGCAATAAGAATACAAAACTGATTAAATTTTGTCTGATACAGAAATAAAGTAAATGTAGTTTCAAATTTTGGCTCAGAAGAGTTAAGCATCCTCTGAAATTTAGTAGTTTTAATTTTATGTTTTTCAAATAAATTTATTAGGAATCATATTTGTAGACCTTCAAAACTACTCTGGGAATCAAGGATTTGCTAAGATTAAAATAGCACAGTACATATATACAGGTACAGATTATTCCAAAAAAATTAAAAGTACATAGATTAAAATGAGCAGAGTTTAAAAATACATAATACATAGTCTAGGAGAGACCAGATATATACCTCAGTTGTCCTGTTCCAGTGAGATCTTATGACTAGTTCCAGATTCACCCAGCAATGCTGTGTGGCAACACACACAAAGGATTGCCAAACACTGTAGCTTCCTGAACCTTGAGTTCAGGATTTTTACTGGGGTCAGTCACATAGGCATGGCCAATCATGCATGTGGCTGACCTTCATTACTCCTTCTCCAGCCCCTCTAAAAGACAAACTGATATCATATATCCCAAGACTCACACAATAAATCATATTGTCATTATGAGCAATGTTACATGGCCTCAAGTTTCTAGGTAAGCAAAAACATTCCTATTAGCAGGATATGCCAAGGATGCTTTGAAGTAGGATTCTCTAGGAGCTGGGTATTATGGTTTGGATATGTGGTGTTCCCTGTAAGTTCATGTGTGAGATGATGCAAAGAAGTTATGAGGTGAAATGATTGTTATCAGTGCTTCAATCCATTTAAATGGATTAACTGGTTGATTTCTATGAGCAGGTAGGGTGTAGCTAGGGAAAATGCGTCATGGAGAATGTGCCTTTGGGATACACTTTTTGCCCCTGGTAAGCACAGTTCTCTCTCTGTTTCCTGGTGGCCATGTCCTAGGGTTCTTTCCCCCTTCACACCTTTCTACCATAATGGTCCGCCTCACCTCCGGTCCAGAGTAACAAAGCCAGTCATCTATGAACTGAACCCCCGAAACTGTGAACCCAAAATAAACTTTTCCTCCTTTAAAAGTGTTCTCATCAAATCTTTTAGTCAGAGCAGGAAAAAATTAAAACAATGGACAAGGCAACATTTTCTATGGAATGTGTAAGACTTGGACACTCAGGACTGCCAAATTATTTCTTTTCTGTGCATAGGAGTAGAATGACAGGTCATGCAAAATCAACCACTGCTAATCTTATATGTAATCTTTACAATTATATCCAAATTAATTATGTGGTCACATAAATATGAACATTATCCAAATCACTAAATGACTTACCTATTATCTCCCCTCCATTTGTATGTATTTCTCACAGAAGTTTGAAGTTCTTCGATGAATGGTTGGAACTGTAATGTATTTCACAGGTAAAGGTAGCAGAAATAGACAAAATAAGGTTAAGTGGGGAAAAAAATGACAACTTGGAGGTACCAGCAAAAAAGAAAAGGAAGAAATGTATGATAGAACAACTGAAATACAGTTCTAGCATTCATGACTAAAAATACTGATTTCTGAAAAATCTACAAAAGGAGAATTATCTTAAAATATAGGAAAAGTAGGTTATCTAAAGAAAAGTGTGCCTAGATATTATTGTTGCCTTATTTTTTATTTGTTCTAATTAGTTATACATTAAAGTAGAACACATTTTAACACATCATACATAAATGCAGTATAATTTCTTAATCTTTTGGTTGTACATGATGTAAAATTACACCATTTTCTGCCATATCTGTTAGGACGATTCTTGTAAACTTTAATTAAATTTCAGTATAAGATTAAAATCTTTCCAATGTATTTTTCTATAAATGTTGGCCTTTTTTGTTTGTTTATTTTGTTTTGTTTTTTGGTACTAGGGATTGAACCCAGGCACACTTAATCACTGAGCTACATATCCAGCCCTTTTTGCTTTTTATTTAGAGACAAGGTCTTGCTAAGCTGCTTAGGACCTTGCTAAGTTGCTGAGGATGGCCTCAAATTTGTGATTCTCCTGCCTCAGCCTCTGAATTTCTGGAATCATAGGCATGTGCCTGCTCCTACAGCAGCTTTTAAAAACCCAATTGTATCATTAAATTAATAATTACTATTTATGGAGAATTACTTTGTGGTAGATATTAGTTTATGAGTATAACCAATTTTTTCATGTCATGGTAAGAAGAGCTCTAGGATATAGGTAGTATTGATTTTTTTTTTTTTTCATGAGAGGACACTGGAATCTAGATAGATTGAGATAGCAGCTGAATTGTCAAGATAGTCCAAGGCTGAAATAGGACTCAGACTCAAGTGTTAAGATCTGAGGTCCTTCAAGATAACACCAACACTGTGTCCAAGGTTGTTTCTGAGACTGCTGCTTCCAGCAGAAGGTCTCATGGCTTTTCTACATGCTAATGTTGATGTTGATGCAAGCATCTGTGTAGTGAAGATGAAGGCATAGAAAAATTATCTTTCTGTACATTTTGGCTTGAATTGGCTAATAGACATCAAAAGTCTCCAATTGTGCAATTCTGATTATTTAAATTATCCATTTGCTTACTCTAGTGATATCAACTAATAATATTTTCCATGATAATTGACACATGTTTGTGGTCATCCTCATGTATTTTTCCATGCTTACACTATATTTATATTTACTTGGTTTTTTTTTTTTTTTAGGTTTCCTTGAGGGTTTACTATGGAAAGCACAGGGTTTTGTAAATATATGTTTTAACATAAATATATTAGATAAAAAGAGTTATGATGTATACAATAAACCATAATATCTTGGTATGAAACTGAGTTGAATTTTATAAACACCTTAAAATCATATGTAAGGGAAACAGTTATCATAAATATTTGGAAAAATCATTAATTGTCTTATGGAATTTGGCTTAAGACATGAAAACATGTTTAGATCTCCTAGGTATGTGCTGCTACAGTTTGAATTCACTTAGAGGCAAAGAATTTGTGATTCAAGCTAAATGTTATGGAGTCACTAAAATCTCATTTCTGAAAATGGTGATTCATAACGATAAATGAAAATTACATCTATCCTAAAAATTGCTATCATTTTAAATGCAATGGTTTAAAACATAAATTAGCTGAACAATATAGCTTCATTAATTTATTCAGTAAAATTTACTATAAAAATAAAATATGTCATTAAAGATAATCCCTAACTTCAGCAAGCTAATAGAAAATTCAAGAAGGCATGCTGATTCATCAAAAATCTCCATTGAATATAATGAGTCCTGGGAATTATAAATATGGTGTAAAACTCATTCAGAGAAGAGACACAAAAATCCACATGTGGTTTGAAGTGTCAAATTTTGGTGTTTGTTATATAGTCTGATTTGTATGAAGTCTAAAAGTAATTTTACATATAATTTACACATGTTCACATTTGGAATTATTTTATTGCATTTTTCCCCCAGATACTATCAGAAAGAGATGAGATAATATTTTACGTGAATCATTCTGATGTGTCAAAGTTGATATCCTTCTCTCAGAGCTTCCCAGAAGCTATAGAAGTAAAAGGTGATGATCTGGGATGGAAATTCTGGATAAGCATATTGTCAGAAAAATGTCTCCTTCATTTCTGTAGCTACGTTTTAATTTTTTTTTTCTGAGTCCTTTTTATCTGCCATTTAGTAAGAATCCAATTACTGAGCACGAGCTTACTGCCTCATAAATAACATCCTCTTAACTTTCCAATCACACCATTCCAATTCTGTATTTTGTCAGCAAAAGTCCTGTTTTTAAAAATAATACTTTGGCCATCTGCTTGCCCATATGTGCTACACATCACTGAATGTTAGATTCTCTGCAAGTTTTATAGATGGTACCACAAACCTTGAATGTGTTTTCTCTCATAATTAGCATTTTACAACCACATTAAATTGATCACAGGTAAACTGTTTCATTTTGGTGTGTTATTTTGATTGTAATCAGACTACTTGCTGGAAAGTGATTTTGTGGCCAATATATTTTAGTTATAAAGAGTTTTCTTTCCTTTTTTTTATAGCTAATACATTATTTTAAAGGTCACACTTGTCAGACCTATAAACTAAATCCCAGACTTGCAATGTAAGACATCCCGCAGAGGAGCCATCAGTGTTTACTTTGGGGTGAAGAATGTTATCCTAGCATTTCCATAAGTTTCAATGACTGATGATGTCATTTGCAATCTCTAAAATTGGCTCCTCCCAAATGAAAGTGGAAAGTGCTCGGTCAGGGATTCTGTTTTCAGCTTTCAGGTTTTAAGTTTCATGTGTGTGTATGCATGCATGTTTTGTACACATATGTGTTTGTTTTACCATCCCTTTTTCCTACAAAACAAGATAAAATTTGAATATGTGTAGAGCAGGACTTGAAGTTACCATATCCATTCAACTTAGGAGCTATCCTATTTATGAATTAACTAGGGAAATCTTTAATCTACCCAGAAATCTGCCAAACTGAGATTTCAGTGCCTTTGTAAAAAAAATCATGAGAAATGCAACTCTCAGTTTCTGTTGTAAAATATACCCTAAATTTCCATGGTTAAAATGCAAGGTAGGCAATTACACAAATGACGTATGCAAAGATATATATATATATTGTGAGCCATGAAATTAGGTTAAAATATGGATTTTCAATTAAAAAAACTTAAAATTATTTCAGATGAGAAAATTCTGTGACAGGAGGGTGCATGTCTACTAATGTAAAATCAGAGATCATAAACAAGTCTATCTCAAAGTTGCTGAGAGGAAAAGAAGTATACCATTTATTCTCCTACTTTTTTCTATACCAGCCCTATTTTTGATTTCTTGCAACATTCTGTCTTTATAAAAGATCAATCATTGAAAATATGTTCATATATGAAGGATATAAACCAATAAGGGAGAGAGAAGAGAGGGATCTGGGAGAACTAATTTCAATATAGATAGGATAGATCATTGGAAATACAAAGACACTAAAATAGAAATGCTACGTTGGTGTGGAGAAAGAGAAAGCAAAGATTGTTAAAAGTCTGATTAGGAAATTTGCTGCATTTATGGGATGTAATTGACAGCCTTAGTAAGAAGGATTTTACTGATATAGAGGGGGCAATAGCCTACAAAAATAAGAAAGAATTGGTAATGAAGGAAACATTGAGAAATTGCAGAAATAACAAATGCTATAAACTTTTCTAGAAAAGAAATATCTCATCAAACAAGTTCTAACTATAATCTTTCCATAAACTTGAATGCATATGAAAATTATAACACACAGGTCAATGTCTGAAGGAATTTAGAGTCTGATAATGGTGAACTAGGTGATTAGAATAACTTACTTAATTGAGGAAATATATGTCTATGCAATATACATATATGTAACATGCACACATAACCTCATCCACAAGAAGATGGAAAATAGAAATTATTGCCCAGCATTGGGGTCTACTTTTCTCCCTGACTGTTCTGTAGTTTCAGAACAGGTTGTAGTGAGATTAACATCTGAATAGCTTGTGTGTGATTTTTTGTGTGGCAAGAGAAATAAATGTAAGAGTCAGTGATAACACATTGAAGGTGATGAATATCCAAATTTGTTGACAGGACCCAAGGAGCTGGACATTAAGAGTAAGGCAAAATTATCTTGACTCTTCAACCATACCAAAGCCCAAATGATAGATTAAGATAATTTGGTTTTACAAGTCACTATGCCTGTCAAGTAGGAGAAAAAATAATTCTTTCTACCATAAATAAATTAGTAATCTCATGCTGCTTTTAAATTTTTTTCATGTGTGAAATGTACACATAAATGCAATTCAAATATTTGCAAAATTATAACACAATAGAAAGAGAAAATATGAATTAAAAACTACCAAAATAACAGAAAATAAATAAATTCCTAGGTTAAAGACAGTAATCAGGCTTTGACTAAATATGTCTGTGTTTTCTCATTTTAATGTCAATTTAAGTACAGAGTTAAAAAATTAAGACATAGATATGTAAAAAAACAAAATAAAATTCTAGAAATAAAAAAAAACTACATAGATTGGACATTAGAGAAACAGAGGTACTTTACTGCAAATTAGGCATTAGTTACATTCTAATTGGAATCTTAAAGGTAGAGGGCTGAACAGAATTAGTGGCTGAAAAACACTTAAGGTACTCAACAGTTCACTTAAAATTATTAATTTCATATGATGTGAATTTCACTTTAGCAAAAAGAATATATATTCTTTATATATAAATGTAATATATATGTGTATATATATATACACACACATATATACATATATATATATTATTTGTAGATAGACACTGTACCTTTATTTTATGTATTTATATTTATGTGGTGCTAATGATCAAATCCAGTGCCTTGAACATGCTAGGCAAGTGCTCTACCACTGAGCCATAACCCCAGCCCCAATAGAAAATAATTTTGAGACATGAGAGAGAAAAAATAGATATAATGCAAGTATTTTCCCTACATGACAAAACATATCAGACCACGGATTCAAGAAGTACTATAAACCCAAGATAAGATTGATAGAAAAAAAGATATTGTTAATAACATGTTTAAATTATTGTTAAAAAGAGACCCAATAGTCTTAATCAAAAAATTTATTATTTTCTTTGAAGCAAAAAGGCTGGTGCTGACTTCTCAACATAAAATTTTAAAATTCAAAAGTCAATTGTATAATATCTTTAAAATAATTCCCATTAGGCTTCTCACCCCTAATGTATGGGTATGCATTACAACACACACAAAAAAAACTATCCCCAAACTTCTTGACTTAACAAGTTCTTGTCATTTCACAGTTGCCACAGGTCAGGAATCTGGAAGAGGTTGCACACTGATGTAGAGACAGGGTCTGTCATGAGATTGCCAAAGTGGTCTCAAACCTCACCTGGGGATTCTCCCAAATTCTGTCCAGTTGTTGAAGGCCTTAGAAGACCCTCTTGGAAGTTCCCTCCCAGGTAACTGAAAAACCCATTTCCTCCATGCCTGTGGCCAGTCTATGAACAACCTGAGTGTCATCATTAACATATCATCTATCCTTACTTCTCACAGCATTAACTCATGACATGGTAGCTGATTGCACAGGAGCAAATGATTTATGAGAGAAAGAGAGTACTCCAGAGACAGAAGCTATGGTCATTGTATAGCCTACTCTCAAAAGTAATGTCCTATTAATCACATCACTTCTACCATATTCTCTTCTCTAGATGTGTCACTAAGTTCAGTTCATGTTCAGTGGCAGGGGTGTGGTTAAGATCTGACTCTTTAGAAGAAAAGTAATAAAGAATTTGTAGAAGTTTCTTTCACAAGTGCTACAACCCACACATACGTATTTCAATACTAAAATTGAATTTTACAGTGAGAAATACAATGATCCTAAAAGGAAATGAATGAATAAAAGGAAGGAATTTCAGTAGAAAATGTGAGATGGGCTATGAGTTAATGTAAATGCATATTGACTATGCAGAACAAAATGTATTTTTAATATGTGTGTTTGTATCCCTCCTATGACCGGGGATCAAGAAAGAATGGAAGAGACAAAGACAGAGGGATAGAGAGGTGTATTCTCTCTGAAAATAATAAAGACAGGTGGAGCTGCATTACATCTATATTCTAACTTACTTGAAATGAATAGGAAACATAATTTTAGAAATGTATTTTATCCCTTCCTAATCAATATTGTAAGGCTATTTCTAGGATAATTAATAATAGCATCATGAAATATCATAAAAGAGATAAGGACAAACAATGGTGTGTCAAAATTTATTTTTATTAATGTAAATGAAAGAAAAGAGAACATGAGATGAGACAGTAACAAAGATATATATGTCAATAGTAAGAGTAAAAATAAATGAATTAAGTTAAGAAGCATTAAAAAGTTAAGAAGCATTAAAAAAACTGGTCAAACATGAAAGCTCAAATTCTACCCAATATAAACCAGATACAGCTTAAACAAAGTCTGTAGACAATTTGAGGAAATTTATGGAAAAAAAATACCATGTCAAACCAAGCAGATGAGTGTTAGCTGTATCAACAAAAACAGAATTTAGGGTGAGAAACATTACAGAAGACAATGAGTAGTAGCTCATGACTGAAGAAGTTACATCAAGAAGGTCAAACTAATTCCACAGTTTTGCACATCTTAACATAAATTTAAAGAAGGACTGAATAAAAGAGAAAATAGAGCAACCATGTGGTCAGATTTTTTTTTTTCACAAAGCTTCATAAGAAACTCCACATCATGGGCAAACACAAGAATGGGATATTAAGTTGTACTGCATAATATGTCAAAATATACTCTACAGTCATGCATATCTAAACAGAACATTTTTTTTAAAAAAGATATATTGGGTCTAATTCAACATTTCCTCATCCTTTGGAAGAGTTTGTGTTTCTGAACTACATGTTCTTTAATGTTTAGTAGAACTTTTCTGAATGTCATCTTTGCTTTAACTACATGAAAAGATTCTCCTATATTTGAAGATTATTAGTTTTCTTTTCCTTATCTTCATGTGTCAATCTTGGTAACTTGTGTGGGATTTTTTAAAGGAATTTATCTCTTTTATCTATTTTTGTCATAAATTGGCTTATAGTATCATTTTATTTTTCCTTTAATCTCAACAGCACCATGGTTAGGTTTTCTTTTTCACATGTGCTAATTTTAATTTAGACTTACTGTTTTTCTCTCTCTCTCTCTGATTATCCTTTCAAAGTTATTAAATTTTATCAGTCTTTTGATAAATCCACGTTCCAATTTGTTATCATTCTTTTTTTCTAAGTAATTAATTGATAATCTTGTGATTACCATTAAGTTTGTTTTACTTGCTTCAAGTTGGTATTTTTATTAAATTCCTTAACTTGATTGCTTTTCTCTTCAATTTTGCATTTTGAGGGCAATGTATTTCCAAGTACTGTTTTGGTTGCCATCCACAATTTTTGATGCATGGTACTTTAGCTGTCATTCAATTATAATAAGTAAAATCCCTTTTATTTTATGTTTTCATCTATGAATGTTGGAGTACTAATTTTAGTCATCAGCTTGGAAGTCTGAAGTTTTTCTTTTCTTCCAGAGATTTGTTTCCATGCTGCTTCCTTTGATTTGTATGGTTTGAAGTTTGTAATCATAAAGTTGGAGACTATACAATATTTCTTTTTCTCATTGACTTTCTTACCTAGAACTACCCTAGCCTCAATGTCATATCCCCTTATCCAATGAAGATATGTAAGAAAAAATTGGAGACTCTATGTTTGGCTAAAGTCTTTAATGGTATAATTTTGCTTTGGTGGTCCTTAACTGCTCAGGGTCCCATATTCAGTGATCCTTTATGAATTCTTTATTGTTGTCCCTGTTGAATGATAAATTTCAAATGGAAAACTCATGTCCCCAGGTTTTCATAATTTTAGTTGTTTTTATGTTTAGAATGCTGATCATTGTACTGCCTAAAACTAAAGAAGACAGTAGCTGTGAAACACTCCTCTTGGGAGTAATGTAATTCATTATAAGATTATAATTTATTTATTCTCAACATCTTTTCAGAAGCAAAGTGATGAAAGGTTTTCATCATGAATATACTTTCTCAAAAGTGAATTTTAAAGGACAACCTAAGGAAAAATGCTTCTACTTCTTAACTTAAAGGTATGTTGACTGTTAAGAATTCTTAATAAATGTTATATCTGCAAGATTTTATTACTATTGAGGAATTGTAAATTTTGAATATATTCTGGTGCTCAACATAGAAAACTGAGGACAAATGTTGTAATGTTTATAAGGTCATAAATCTATCCAATGACAGTGAATGGACTCTAATCTAGAACTGTTAATTTTCATTTATTGTTATTTGAACTAATTCTAGCTTTAATATTGTTTTCCTAAATTCATCCCACAAACACCATACTGTGCACTTTGAAAACAGTATATAGTTTAATCATGAAAACAAAATAGTAGATGCTGATAAACAGGATGCTATATAATGTGCAGGGAAGGGAGGATACGGGAAATTTCTGTACCATCCTCTCAGATTTACCGTAAACCTAAGAATGTTCTACAACAAATTAAGACTTAAAAATTGTAGCTATAATGCAGGAACTATTTACTCTTATTTTACGTACAGGAAATGAAGTGATACAGAAGTTAATATTAGTTTTTTTCCTAAAGTCATCATGGTACACTATGACTAGTATTAGTATCTATTGCTAGATTCTCCAAAAATGTGTGTGTGTGCATGTGTGCCTGTGTGAGTGTGTGAATGTGTGTGAACGGGGAGGGGTGTTTTCACGGTATATTTACAGTCTGTCCTATTACATGCCCAGAGGTTCTTAAGAACCACATAATTAAAAAGTCAGTTTGTGGTGATGAGGTTTAGGCTTACAAAAGGGTCTTAGGAAGTCTGGGTTTATTCTAATTAAGTGAACTACCAGGGTGCTAAATGAAATTCTGTGCTTGGCAAACTCTCTTTGCTTTTGCATGGAGTTATATTTCTGGATGAAATATTCTGGGAATGAATGTTAAAAGCCCTTGTGCCACCTATACCCTCTTCAGAATTATTTTCTGAAAACACTCTGTAGTTTGGCAGCTGCTCTGCAACCTGGGAGTGTATTTTAATTGCCATCACATAGCTTCATGACTGAGGGATTTATATCTCTCTTCACAAAAATTCCCTCCCTTCTTTTAGCCTATTAGTTGGGATATTTAAGTTAATATTACAGGCATTTCCCATTATAAACTCACTGGGGCCACTGTATAATAGGATGGCATGTTTTCCTACAGGAAAAAAAAAAAAAAAAGAAGGAGAATCAGACTCTTAAAAAATGAGTTATTCATTTTTGCAGTTCGTCTTTTTATTTTGTCTTTCTGTTTTGATCTTTGTATACTGCTATTTGTTTCATAGGGATTCCTGAGTACAGAGAAAAGTTAGTTTTTGATGGATACACTTTGTCAATATTATCATATCAGTAATGTTTTCAGAGAAGAAATGTCTTGTTTAACAGTTCACTGGTTTGTCTCAATAGCTCAGATAATCTGAAGATTTCAGCTAATTGCAAGTAAGCATTTCTGCTTATTTCTCGGAAAGTTTAGCCCACATCGTCGGTGACTTGCTTGTGTTATTTAATCGGTTAAGCAGCTCTTTCATTGTTTCCAGATCCCTCTTTAATAAAGTACAAAATATGAAATAGAAGCCTAGGTAGAAAAAGGACTTTGAACTCAGATGTGACTGAATTTGAATCTCAACTTTGCTTTTTTGGCTCTGTGTCTTTTCACAAATTACTTCTCCTTTTTGAAGGTTAGCTCTTGCATCAATAAGTGGGGAATAAGGATATTAAGAGTGAGTGAATAAAGAAATATAAGTAAAAATCTTAGCAGGGACTTTTCAGACACCTAATATGCAAGAAATGAATAGTCATTAAATATTGCATTACAATAAAATAGAGTTTGTAATATCCTAAGCTGTGAGCTGACAAAAAAGATCTTTAAAAGAATTGTCCCACATTCAAAGAACTAAGAAAACAAAATCATAAAATTGTGACATCTCAAATCTGGCATTTTCATTATTAAATAATTATTTCACGTTTAGCTAATTGGTATTTTAATGTAGATGGGAGATATTATTTTAAATCTTTAAAGTGCAAAAGTTGAATTGTGAGTGAAAAAATAAAAAAAATAGACTTAACATTGAATATTTCTGAACAATTTTAATGTATTTTGTTATATCATTTGATACCCAGGTGAATATGGAGACAGAAACACTCAGGTGCTTCCTTTAGTAAACTGAAAATTAGATCAGAAGCAAAATACAACAAAATCATGATTCATGATTAATAAGAATGCTCTAGGCTTCTGGTGTTTCAGCTGTATTGTGAAAAGGCCATGCTTCTTAAATTCAAGGTTAACTATAAAAGTATTTTCCCCTGTGGTTATACTACTTCTGATGCTGCTAACATTATATTAATTGGATAGAACCTAATCATTTGATGTAAAATGCTCAAAATATATATTATACAAGGTCTTAGAAAGTGACAGTACATTAAAGACATATATATCTTAGGAAGTCCTTTGGACGTTATATCCCATTGTTCTCCAACAAATCTCTAATAGATAAACGATGAAACATAAAACATATTAAGTAAAAAATATCCTAGTAAAGTCTCACTTAATTGGTTTTGATTTATTAATCTAGTTATTTTCAAATTAAATGCATACTTAATTTATATATATTTAATGCATGGATAAATTATTTGCATGCATACATAATTATGCATGCATATATAATTATGCATGTATGTATGTGTGCATGCATGAAACAAAGACCAAAATAGGCACATATATAATACAAAATAGGTTAATCACGGCCATAAATTATATTACAACACATAACTGGTAAAAAGTGAGCAATTTTACTATATAAGTTATTTTTAAAATTGCTCATCAAACCCTGATTTTAAAAAGTAAAGTAACTATCATATATTATGGCAAAGACATTGACTCTTTATCTTTATTTAATTATCTTACCAGGTCTTATTACATAAATATGTATCTGAATGTATTGGTCCCCTATGATGTGCTAACATTGTTCTTTGACATGTGAAGATGAATTTTAAAATGAGATATATGCCTAATATTTGTATCTTTACCATCTCAATTGAATGTATTACATATATGAACTATAAATTTCCCTATTAGGTGGTAAATGATGATGAATTGTGCTGTTACAAATAAAGCCTACAGTATTGGAGAGGATCTGGGTAAATTAATAGTTGTAAAAGACATGATAAATATTAATTTTAAATATCATAAGCAGTGCTTTAATTTATTTCTAAAAATCACTCTGCTGTAATTATTATGATACCTATTTTAATTACATGAAAAAACAGGCTTAGTAAGTTTACATGACTTTCTTATATGTAGTTAGCAAGTTGCAAAGTTAAAAGTTGGAACTATAACCCCAGAGACCAAAATAGCAACCATTGCAATATAAATTTAAAACATTGTGGTTTTCAACAATATCTCTTGGGTAAATTAATTTAAAATTGGATTTTGTTTTTATTCTTCCCATGCTGAAAAGTTTCCAAAGTTCGTCTGTGTTTTTACATACTGAGTTTATTGTAGAAATTAAGCTATATTGAGATTCTTGCAAATATTTGGCCTCTATCTTGAATGTGAGTCAAAATTTTATTACTTATTTGTTGGAGTAAGAGTTTAGGAATGTTTATGAAACCATAAGCATAACCTTGGAGGGTTTTTTTGTTTTTATTTTTTGGAATGAAACATTGATAACATTCATTTTATAATAATTTTGTTTATTCTGCTAAAATTGAAATATAGCCAAAAATATCTCATTTGATTAAGATTTTCTGTTCAGTTCTGGTTTTATAGAACTGATTTTCTTATGTGTTTCCAATTTTCAAAGAATTTGTTTTTACTAAGTACTAATATAACAATGTTTAGGAGAACATTTTCCTTTAGAATATTTAGATGTCTAAAGATTAATAATATTTACTATTGTTGCCAGTATTTACTGACATTTCTGTGGGCTACATGTATATCTGTGCTAAGTATTTTCTTAATGTTGTTTTGCATTTAATGCTGCACGTGTATTCAAAACAAAGGAAAATAATGTTTTAGATACAAAGGTATTAGCATTAGGAACTCTTATCAATCAAGCACACACACACATATACAAAAATCACCATCCCACCATTATCAATATGTCTTATATTTTTTATACATAAAAAGCTGATGAAATCTTTAAATTTTCTAATTGATTTTTGTCATATAATGCTTTTTATATAATTTTATGCTTTTATGGCATTACTAATGAGTACATCTTATTTGTTTTATATGTTTTACTTTATATCATTTTCTGCCTAAATGTAATGAGTGAAATATGTAAAAATATTTCTCATTGTGTAAATTTTATAGTGTTCCATTATAGCATAAATCATTTCTCTACAGTATGTATGTTTATAAGTGGCACTGTAATATGGCAAAAAATTTCTTAGTCTCTTCTTTTATCATACTACCTACTAGATATTTATAAAATTTTATAGTAATATGTAATATAAAATATACTATTTTATGCATTTAAGTTTATAAGTATGCCTCAGAGATTTGCAAATTTGTTGTAGACCACCACAGTAAAGCAAATATTGCAATCAAGTGAGACATAATTTTTTTTATTTCCAGTGCATAAAAGGTTATGTTTATACTATGCTATATTGTATTAAGGGTGTAATAGCATTATGTTTAAAAAATGCACAGACCTTATTTACAAATAGTTTATTGCTAAAAAAAAAAAAAGTAACAATTATCTTAGCCTATGTTGAGTCATTTATTTTATTTATTTTTTCCACTGAGGGTCTTACTCAATAGTAATGACTGCTGATTAACCAGGATGGTTGTTACTGCAGGTTGTGGGGTGCCTGTGGCAGTTTCTCAAAATAAGGCAACACTAGGCTTTTCTGCATTGACTCAGTCTTCCATTCATGATTTTTCTGTAGCATGCGACACTGTCTGATATTATTTTACCTACAGTAGAATTTCAGAATTGGAGTCAGTCCTTTGAAACCACCATTGCTCTATTAATTATGTTAATATGATATGCTAAATATCTTACTGTCACCTGAACAATGTTCATAGCATATTTACCAAGAATAGCTTTCTTCTAAAGAAGTCACTTTCCTTCCTCATTCATAAAAAGTAACTCCTCACACATTAAAATTTTGTGATGAGATTGCAGTAATTCAGTCATATCTTCACAATCCACTTCCAATTTTAGTTTTCTCTTGCTGTTTTCACACATCTGCAGTTATTTCTACCCCCGGAATCTTAAATTCCTCAAAGTCATCTGTGAAGGTTGAGCATCAATTGCTTTATAACTCTTGCTAATATTTGTATTTGACTCTCTTCCTTGAATCACAAACATTCTTAATGGCATATAGAATAGTGAATCCTTTCCAAAATATTTTTCATTTACTTTGCCTACATACATAAGAGGAATCATTATCTATGGCAGCTATAGCCTTATAAAATCAATTTCTTCTATAATAAGATTTTAAAGTTGAAATTATGCCCTGATGCATGAGCTGCCGAATGAATGTTGTGTGAGTAGGCATGGAAACAGCATTAATCTTGTTTTCCATCTCCATTAGAGCTCTTGGATGACAAGGTGCACTGTCAACGGATGGCAATATTATAAAAGGATTTTTTTTATGGGTAGTATATTTCAGAAGTGGGCATAAAATATTCAATATACTTAGACACGGTAATTTCAGCAGCTCAAGAGGCTGAAGCAGGAGGATTACAAGTTCAAAGCTGGCCTCAACAACTCAATAAGGCCCTAAGCAATTTAGCAAGAGCCTTTCTTAAAATAACAAATAAAAAGGGCTGGGGTTGTTGTCCAGGGGTTAGGCAACATTGGTTTTAATTCCTGGTACCAAAAATAAACAAACAAAAAAAAAAGTGTTCAGTGTAATATCTGTAAGTAGATGTGCTATCACCCAGGCTTTGTTTTTCCATAGAACATAGGCAGAGTAAAGTCAGTACAATTCTTGGGACCCTAGGAATTTTGAAATTGTAAATGAACATTTGCTTAAAGTCACCAGTGGTATTAGCCCCTAAATAGTGAAACTTTGAAGTCAGACATTGGCTTCTCCTCTCTAGCTCTGAAAGTCCTAGAGGGCATCTTTTTTCATTAGAACTTGTTTCATCTAGATTAGAAATCTATTTAGTGCAGCCACCTTTCATCAGTTTTCTTTGCTAGATAACTGAACTTCTGGAGAACTGGAGGCAAACTTCACAAGCCTTCACCTTGTAATTAGATGCTTTGGAGACAGCTTTTGTCCTTAAACCTCATGTACCAACCTCTGTCAGCATCAAACTTTTCTCTCTCAGCTTCCTCACTCCTCACAGCCTTCAAAGAAGCGCCTTGCTCCAAATTAGGCTTTGTCTTAAGGAAATGTTGTGGCTGGTTTGACCTTCTATCCAGTGTACTATCACTTTCCCATAGCAGCAGGAAGTCTGTTTTACTTTCTTATCACTCATGTGTTTGCTGGAGAAACACTTTTAATTCCTTCAGTAACTTCTCCTTTGTCTTCACAACCAAGTGCATGTTTGTTGAAACCTTGCTTTTGGCCTATTGTGGTTTTCAGCATACCTTCCTTTAATCATTATAGCTTTTGATTTATAGTGATTTAAGTGAGACTGTCTTCATTTGAACACTTGGATTTCATGGTGAGGTTATTAATTGGTTTAATTTCAATATTATTCTGTCTCAGTGAATATGGAACAGGAGAGGGCAAGAGACAGGAAAAGAACTGCTTGGTGAAACAGTCAGGACACAACATTTATCCATTAAGTTTGCTGTCTTATATGGACAGGGTTCAGGATGCTCCAAGTACAATGATAATGTGGAAACCATTGGTTAAAATTTACCATAACAGATACAACAATGGAAAAATTTTAAATATTTCAAGCATTACCAAAATATTACAAAGAGCCATGATATGAGTGTGGGCTGCTATTAAAGCAGTGACCATGTATTTGGTGGGTGCATGATTGATACAACCTTCCATGTAAAATGTAAGATGTCTGTACATTCCAGTGAAGCAAAGACAAGAGAATGAGGAATGCCTGTATTGCCGAGGATAGTTCATAAAATAAATGCTTATTGAGTCAAAAGGCTAAGACTATTCTGATGAATGTTGACAGTGCATAAAATTAATTTCTAATTTTTATGTCAATTTGCAAACCAGAAAGCAGCAACTAATTCACTATCTTCCTGTCATCTATGGGTATTCACACTTCAGCAATTTTTTCTTGTTCATTTATTAACAGATGAAATTTTTATTGATATTTAAACTAATATAACCATCTTTAAAAAGTGAAATTGTTCTTTGAAAGTATGTGCAATGCCTAGTTGTTGCCACAGTGTGCACCAAATGAGAAATTCTCTCCATTAATCTAATGAGTTCATCTTAAAAAAAATACCATTTCACATCACAATCTTTCATTCATAGAGATATAAAAAATTGCCAGCATGATCAGTGAAACAGTTAATTTTTCCCCAACTGTTGGACAGCATGTCGGTGAAAGATGATGATCAGCCTAATGTGGATCTTTGACCTTTGAACCCCACAAAATTTCCTCCTCAGATCTCCAATCCACCTTATAATTATTGTAGATTCATGTTGATTTCTTTGTTCATTTTATTTCATTGTAAATTGGCCCTGAATTTTCCAGGGTTATATTTTGAAGGTGAAGTTCAACAAGTTCATATCATATTTTAACATGTTCCAGAATTTCTCACAGGCCTATTAAAGGTCTGGTGCACTGACTCCTGGTGGGGTAATGTTTATTTATTTATTTTTTTCCAGGCACATATCAGATTCACCTGTGAATGAAACAAAATTATTAATGTGACTCAGTTACTATATTTATTTGGGTCATAATGGAAATGTTTTAGCCAATATTACAAAGACTTTTTGGAAGTAGAAACTTTTGAATACAGTATAACTTGATGATGGCTAATAGCTATTTCCCCACAAGGACAGAGGAGGAGACCTGGGAAATGGAGGGCAGGGGGTAAAAGGTACACCTAAAATTATTCTGACATTAGTTTACTTTAAACTAATCACATCCAGGTGGCCCCAAATTATTGTCAAGGCCTGAATGTCACCAAAAACATGGCCCTAGCACTCACTTTGATGGTGAAGTGTAAAGTTGATCCATTCCAGGACTCTCCCTTTGGACCCTTAGTCCCCACAATATGAGGGCTAAGAATATTCTCTTGGATTATTTATATCCATCTTAGAAAAGTGAGCATTTAAAAAATCTGACTCCACACGTCATTCACACTAACATATCTATAAATTGGAATCTTGTGAAATCATCACAAAATAGTATTTAGTTCTCTGTATACCATTTGTCACATGGTCACTTTCTAGGCTAAAATAGTCTTCCTTTTACACTTTTTTTTCCTCCAAATACTAAGGATTGGTCATTTTGCTAATGTTTAGAAATTTATGAAATGTGCAGACAATGGAACCTTTTTTATGGAGATTTTAGAAATGCATTTTGTCAAGGAGCAGCTCCATAAATACATTAAAATAAAACAAAACAACCACAACAACCACAGCAAAACAGCTCTAAGTGAATCAGGGTGGTTCTTTGAAAACACAGCTTGATAACAGCCTGAAGTGAAGAGTAAAGAAGAAATATGTAACAACGAGGTAATGATTAGTAATAGCAAAGATCTTGACATGGTGTAACATGCATTCCCACCTAATAGGGAAGGTAACATAATTGTTGTTTACTGAGCATTTCATCCTTAATGAGATTGATTTATATCTGAAAATGGAAATATCAAGAAAGGAAGATTAATAAACAAGGAAAGGAAAGTACATGTGAGAGAGTATTGTCCATATCATTCTCTGGTAAAAGTGTCATTGAAATGCTCAAGAAGGGCCTTACCCAGGACAAAGTCTCAACATATTTTCCTAATAATATAGATAGAGTTTAAGGAACTTCCGAGGCATAGGTTAAAATTCTTCACTAAAACCATTCTTCTTTTGATTTACTATTTAATGAGATAAAGTGAAGTAGAAAACAGGTGGAGAGAGCTTAGAATTTGATGAGTTTTGCCTCACTTAGTTCTAACTCTGCTACTACAGTGCTCTGTCCTCTCTTCTACAAAAAAGGATAACAATCATCCCTACCCAAAAGTAAGTATGCAAATGAATAATTACCATTATTATCCATCAAAATATGGTTAATTACTTATTACAATAAAAAAGAGGTCACAAGTTATAAATAATTAGGTTCCAGTTGAAGATGAAACATAATTTTACTTTCACTCCAAGAATAATACGCCCTGATAGTTTATACAGGTGTATTTCAGGAATTATTAGGGACATCAATCCCAGCATAATGTGTTTGAGATGGACTGTATATATTTTCACACTAAGTGGCTAAAGTAGGACAATAAATAGGCTCACAGCAGCCCACATCCAAGTTCGCCTTAAAATGACTTTGTTCCAAATCAGGCAAAAAAGGTGGCTTTTAGAATTTTATGGATTTCAGAACTTCAGATAAGGAATTTTAGAGATGTATCCAATGAAGAGAATGTAGAATAAGATCTAAGCCCCATAAAGAGAAAAACTGTTTCCACAAATGAACCTATTCATGTGTAGCTAATTCATTAAGTATATGTGGTATGTCAGTTTAAACTTCATGATTTTTTAAAATAAATCTGAATAACACATGGAGCTCATAATGACCCTTCAAAATCCTGGGTAATTAACTCTCCATGGCAACAATCTTTGTCCTGACTGAGCAGAGTTAACTTATGGGTATTTTTGTTTGAGTCTGATTTGATTGACTGACTCTTCTTCCACCTTCTCCCTTTGCATATCAGAATTGATGTATGACGTCATTAGCCACTGTTGAAAATCATCATGTTTTATGATTCTTCCCCCAGGTAGATTCTTATTTGATTGTGACCAGTGAGTAGAGCCAATTGACTAAACACCAATTCCTGGCCACTTTTAAATCTTAAAGAGATGGTGAAATCAAAATTCATCTTTTAAGAGGATATGACAGTGGAAAATAAGTATGGTATATATAGAGGAATGCATCATTTACTCTATATTAGAAGACTGAAATATAAAATAGTCTACATGACTGATAGAATACACTTTGCAGATTCATACAATGGAGTCATAAAACACTGGAATACAAACTTATTCCTAAAACTTCTACAACAAAGGTTTGTCTCCCTGAGAATCTGTGAACATTGATTTTAAAGTAAACATATGTATCAGAGGATGTGTCATGTATAAGACATTAAAACCTATTACTACCTTTTAGTTACAAGTATTAATCAGTAAAAATAAAATGGATGATTATTTTATTTGATATTTAATTTAAATATTAAAACTGATATCAGTGAGCCTTAACTAACATTGCTTATTGTCAAGAGTTTTTATGGCATGAAAGCATTTTAATGAGTTATATATTCTTGTAGATCACTCACAAATTCCTATTTTACCTTCTCCATTTTCTTTTTTTGTTCCTAAATATTTATTTTTTAGCATTAGGTGGACACAGTATCTTTATTTTATTTTTATGTGGTGCTGAGGATCAAACCCCATGACACACGCATGCCAGGCGAGTGTGCTACTTCTTGAGCCATATCCCCAGCCCCTCCCTTCTCCATTTTCTTGCACACTCTAAGTCTTCTCCTTTAATGCAATGTTCTTCTTGCCAATCTTAAGTTAGTAATATTTTTCTTTCCATTAAGTAAGTCTTCTCCTTTAATGCAATGTTCTTCTTGCCAATCTTAAGTTAGTAATATTTTTCTTTCCATTAAGTATCATTTAATATTTATCCCTATACCCTAAAATGTCTTTGAACCCTCCTTTAATCTTACAAACCCTTGGAATCTGTTTAACCCCAAAAGTTCTTCACTGAAGATGGTGCTTCCCTAATCATGCTTTAGTTACCTTTCGGTAGCTATAACAAAATAACTGAAATCAACTTAAAGAAGAAAATATTTTGTTTCATGTTTTAAAGGTTTCAATCTATAACCACTTAACTAGCGTTTCTAGATCTATCTTGAAGCAAAAACATCATTACAAGTAGGACATGGTAAATCAGAGCTGCTCAGTTTGTGGTAGCATTGAAAGGAAGAGAGAGAAAGAGAAAGAGGAAAAAGCTGAGAGGAGATATAAACTTAAAAGACATACCACCAAGGACTTCTTCCAACTTGGCCCCACTTCCTAAGTTTCCACTGCCTCTCAATAGCCCATTAAATTATAACTCTATGAATGGATTATTAGGTTGTATTCTACTTTTCATCCTTATGGTATCATAGGAGACTGCTTGGAAATGTAAATGGTTGTTGGTTAAATTTATTATTCAATTGGTTCTAGAAAACTGTTAGCAACTCTGTAGATAAGTCCTTAAATGAGATAAGACCTCAAATGAGAAAAAAAAAAAAAAAAAACTGACAGTAGTTTTAAAGCATGTAAATTATAAGGAAAAAAGAGAAACTTTTGATGATAGAGAAGATGTACAATTCAACTGTTGGCAATGTGAAGAGTTCTATGCACTGTATCAAGTAAGAACTACTGTTACGGAGGTCAGTAGTGGGAATTCAGGGATCTTAGGTGAAAGGAAGCTAACCAGTACACTACATGGGAAGTTAAGAGAAGTAAATACCACTCAGCACCTGAGTAGGTGCAGGGGAAGTCTCTGTCCAGTTTCTAGATGAGACAGTGACATTTTTTGAAGTCACTTTTTAAATTAATTTTCATTATCTATAGTTAGGATATTCACTTAATGGTTTCATCCACTCTGTGGATGATACATGTGATTTATTAGTTTTAACTACTCTCTCTCTCTCTCATTTTATATACATATTTATATATATAAATACATATATACCTTATATATGTGTACATTATATATATTATACATTATATATGTTTTATTATATATTATATTATATTATATTATATTATATTATATTATATTATATTATATGTATGTGTATCTTGCAGCATGGGTGGAGCGATGTCCTGAGAATTTTGTTTTGCTTTGGTAGTGTTTAGTTGCAAGTCCAACATTCAGTCTTCTTAATACTAAAAACCATATTCTCCCTTTTCTTAATTCCCAGGAGTTTACATGTTCTGCTGATCTTTTTATGACATTGGAAAAGAAATAGCAGAAAACCAAACTTATACTTACTATTAGAGTCTAGTATGATAATCTTTATAAAACTCTCTCGATATCTAAGCAAACGATTTTCATGGTGATGGAAGTGATCATTTCTAGGGAGGGAATTCCTTCCATGCAGCTTGCACTGCCAGTTGATAATACTAACATTGTCCTAGAGGAGAAGCAGCGCCCTGAGAAAGTAAGATTCATGTTACTGCACAGCTGTCTGACCCTTTCGACAGGTCCATATGATCTCATAATTTTCATACAATTTTTTTCCCATAAAGAATTTAGGGAAGGGGATAATGACAGTGTTTAGCTCATGGAACAGTTCAGTGGATTAAGTAGGATAATGGATATAAGTAAGGTGTTTATCAAAATGTCTGACATATCCTGGTTCAGAAAGTTATCCATTGCTTACCTGAATATATAATCTCAGTTTCCTTTATTCTTTCTTTCTTTTCTGTGAGAATATCTTGCATCTTGATTAAAAAATAAATAAAAAAGAATGTAGAGTAGAAGGAGAAGCAGGAGAAAGAACTTGAACAGCCTGATGCTTTGAGAATTGCTAACTATCATTATGTACATGATGGGGTAGGTGAAGAAGGTTATAAAACGTTTGAACTCATTCCAGCACGGGTGACCCTTTCTCAAACCCAGATGTTTAAATGACTGCTCAATGGGGATGTGTGGGATTATAAATATGCCCCATCTGCTGCCACCGTCTGCCTGCTCTTCAAAGTTATAAAATCACCTATTGCACTCAGCAGGCCACAGCGGTCCCCAATCCAGTCCCTGGAAAAATTAAAAGGTGACCAGAAACCTTTCTTGTGACAAAGCTTTTCAACATTCATCTAAATGAAATAAATGAAGGTCAAGGCAATCACTTTGTTAATATACTGCTGAATACAAGTGCTATGGGAAATATTTTATGATTTAATTGAGAGAGATAAATCTGAATAATCACAAACAAAAATGAGAGCTCATTTCAATGTTCACCTCTAGAAATTTGAAGGCACATTTTTAGTACGGCATGGACCACATCATTCTTTTCTTAAATAGACTCTTAGCTGCAAGTGTTGTAATATGTTAGGGTCATGTGATCTTATAATTTTAATATGTACTATCATTATTATTATTTTGCTATGGTGGATTCAACCTAAGGATATTCAATCACTGAGTCACATTCCAATCCTTTTCATTTTTTATTTTGAGACAGGACTTAGCTTAGTTGCTTAGGGTCTCACTAAATTACTGAGGCTGGCCTTGATTTTGCAATCCTTCTGCCTCAGTCTCCTAAGCTGCTGGGATGATGATGACGATAATAATAATAATAATAATAATAATAATAATAATAATAATAATAATTAGTAGTTAATGTTTTACATTTCCTTTGCCCTGTTCCCCATTATGTTGTTTTAACTCTCCTGACTTTTATTTTTGGTGATATATCTGTACTTTGTCATTACTCTTAAATGTATAATGTTCTTCAGGAGAGCAAGGACTTTATTTCTTTTATCTCTTTAAGCAATGTACACAGCAAAGTGACTGGCATGCAAGAAATACTCAGTAAATAGCATGGACTATATTAAAATTCATTAATGCTATTTATATGGTTCAAAATTATCTCATGTAGTGAAAATAAAATATAAATATATGTAAATAAATAAATAAATAAATATGTATATAGATAGATAGATAGATAGATATATTGGGGGGGGGCTCCTGGGAACAGAAATCAGTGGCACTAGACCACTGAGCTATCTCCCCAGCCCTATTTTGTATCTCATTTACAGAGAGGGTCTCACTGAGTTGCTTTGTACCTCACTTTGCCGAGGCTGGCTTTGAACTGCCTCAGCCTCCCAAGCTGCTGGGATTACAGGCATGCGCCCCCACGCCCAGCTAAAATATGTTTTTACATATATTTTACCAAATATCAACTGAAAAATAGTCTCAAATGCTTTGTCTTTGAGTTTACCTTGAGTCTAAGATTGTGTCATGTATATTTAAACATATATGCATGGACTTAAATAGAATAGAAGACAATAAGCAGGCAACACTCATGTAAAGAATATTGAAGTCCTGGCTTTGTGCTGGGTCCCTTTAATTTAAGGAGAATATACATTTGAGGTGATGTTCTTTGCATCATGAAGTCATCATGATGGACATATAATAGATAATTAGGTAATAGCCAAATAGGGAAATAGATGACGTAAGAGATAAAGGAAAATAGAAGCATGGAGAGATAGATTCTTCCAACTTAATGACTGAACTCACTTTAATTAGAAAAAGGATATAGACATGGAAAGCCTGAGTTAATCTTTATAAGTTCAAAATGATTCAATCTAGAGCAAGCTGCTTGGACTCAATTAATACCTATATTTCCATCCTCTAATTAAAATAAAGTGGTACCTGGTTTTGTTGCTGCAAATGACATATGACATGTGAAAGCAATTTGTAAATTGCAAAGTAGTAGCCCAGTTCCCAAGTGTTTTGTATTCTGGATTGTTGGGTTTGCTGAAAGAGTTTTGAAGACATGGTTTGCAGAAAGACAATAGTGGTTTGATAAAAAAAAAAAAAATTACATATTGATAGAAAGGCTAGAATATTCTACTGTTTGAAGCCTCACATCAGAATGTCAGTCAGCTATTTACTCTGAAATTATGTATTTTATTAGTAAATATGTAACAACTAACAATAGTCTCTAATAAGCATAGTAACAACTAACAATAAGTCTCAAATACTGATATGTAGTCATTATTTATTTGATCTGTGACTGAAATTTTTAAAATATAGTTAAGTAACTGCATTGCCATTCCCCCTCTATGAAGACCCAATATTTGCAGTGCTTCTCAAGCTTGAGCATTCATAGCAGCTGCCTGGAAGGATTTCACCAGATTCCTGAATTCCATTTCGAGACGTTCTTATTGTACTAGGCTGGAATGGCATGGATTCCAGCTCTTCTAACAAGTTCCCAGAAGACACTGGCCCACTGAAGCATTGGATACAGAGAGTGATTGAATAAGGACCAGTTCAAATAATTTCCTCACTACTTAACAGGAAGGAAAGGTATTTCAAATGGCTTATTGCCATGTCTGTATTAAGATTTTGAAAGTTTAGAAGAGAACAAAATTTCCTCATTGATATACCTAGGCAATCGTAAAGTAGGTGGAGGTCCTCAGGAACCAAATCCTGAGGCAAGGATTTACATTAGGGAGTATGAGAGGACAGTATTCATTTGAGGGACAGCTTGAAGGACCAAAAGAAACAGGAAGTGACAAGAAGAATGTTGAAGTGCAAGGCAGTAGCACCTGGGGACTCAGCCCGGCCCATCCTACAGGGAACTCTAGATTATCTGGACTCTCAGAGTTATTTATTCCTTTTCAGTGGAGAAAGGCTCAGCCATTTCACACATCCCCACCACCATCAATGAGCAATTTGATTTAGACCTACCCTGGAGAAGAGATGTAACATTTGGCAAAGCAATATCCTTCAGGAAAGGACAGGAAGAGGTTCGTTAACACAGGTTTAGCTCTGAGTACTCAGAAATCAACACTTGTGTCTGCTTAGGGCATGAGTGCTGCTTTCTACAGGGAAGTGTTATGGTACAAACACTAAAGATCGTCTTTTTGATACATTGTATGTTTGCAATTTCATTGGAACCTAGTTGTAAAATTACTTGGGTGCAGCATACATTACTTCCAGTATGAACCATATACAATTCTTGAGTCAGCAAAAGTAAACCAGAAACTCATATAAGGGTTACCGGCCAATTCTCAAAATTTTGTTTTTGTTGACTCCTATGTTAGAATGAACTAGAAAGAGTGTTTCAGCGCATTAGTTTCAGAATTGCCAGTATATAGATTGTGAAATGAAATATGTTAGGGATAAAATGTTCTTTGAACTATTTCACCTTTTCCTGAAAGCATTTAGTAATTGGCTTGGCCTGGAAATGGAACATTTGCCTTAACCCAACCCTGCTAACCCAACACATCCACTAATTAACTACAGATAAAATAGGATGATTTAGACAATTAATTTGGACGAAATAATTAGACTTGTCAAATTATTTCATTCAAGTATACTGTATTGCTTTTATTGATATGAGAAAGGATAATATAAATTATCTTACCCACTCCTTTACTTTACGGATCAATAACCTGAGGTCTAGAGATTAATTATCATTCATTCTTTCAGCCAGTATTTATGGAACCTCTGCAACATACCAGGCAACTAGCTTGCTGCAAAGAACAAAACAGAGAAGAAAAGAGAGCCTGTCCTTTGCCCATAGAGCCTAAAATTTTAGGGGTTGGGCTGGGGCAGTAATTCAGTGTAGAATACTTGGCTATAAGTCAAGCCTGAGAGACCCTGGGTTCTCTGCCTAGCACTGCAAAGATAAGAAAAATGAGAGAGAGAGAGAGAGAGAGAGAGAGAGAGAGAGAGAGAGAGAGAGAGAGAGAGAGAGAGAAATTAATTTGTGGTATGTCTAATTAAAAAAAAAAGAGAAATGAAGAAAGAAAAGAATTAGAGACCTGGATACGATGACATTAATAGTCAAATTATGATAAAGAAGAAAAACACAAGGATCTTTTGGGTAGGAAAGAAGCCAGAAAATCCACCAGTGAGCAATTTGGGAGCATTCCAGGCAATGAGGACCTTGACATTTCAACAAACTGAAGGAAAGTTCATTGAGTCATGTGAGAAGTTGAATATTATTAGATTGTGTAGAGAGTAAGGACCAATACACCTAAAAAACGAGAAGGTGTGTGAGGAGTTTGGATGTAGATTTTATCCTAATTGCAATGAAAAGTCATTAAAGTGCTGCAACTTGAGAGAGGGAAGGTGTTGTCCTTTGGATATGACTTATCCTTGGAAAGCTTTCGTGTGAGACAATGCAAAATTTTCCGAGTTGATAAGATTGGACTAAGAAAGATGTAATTTTTTTTTTTTTGTAGGAAAACAGGCCATTGTATTACACGGTGGCCCCAATGAGTTTTAATGGGAAATGCCTGTAATATTAACTTAAATATCCCAACTAATAGGCTAAAAGAGGGGAGGGAATTTTTGTGAAGAGAGATATAAATCCCTCAGTATATTAATCCATTTGGTGCACTAATCACTTGAAAGCACTACAGTATTTGGTGGTAACTACAGAAGGTAGGGTATGATTGGAGGAAGTAGTCACTGGGGGGACCTTTGTAGTTTATATTTTGTCCCTAGTGAGCAGAGCTTGCTCTCTTTCTGCTCCCCAGTTGTCAAGAACTGAGCATCTTTCCTCTGCTATGCCCTTCCACACTTCTACAGTGATGTTCTCTCTCACGTCTGTCCCAAATGTATGGAGTCAGCTGACTAGGGACTGAACCTCTAAAACCATGAGCCAAAATAAATCATTCCTCCTATAAGTTACTCTTGTCAGGTCTTTTGGTTACAGTGACAAAATGCTGACATGCTAGTCAGCAAGGGAAAATAATCCGATCCAAAGGAAGTAAAATTTTTTGAAGATATCTATCCACTTGATTGCTGTGAGTATTGGGTGAGTGCTGAGTGTTGGGGCTAAGAGTATATTAGGGATGAACAGATAGGAAATTGCTGTAGCTACCAAGGTATTTAAGTGGGAATTTCACATTTTTATTAATATTGTAGTAAACTGACTAGAGTTTTTTACAACTTCAGTAGCTATAATTACTTCTTAATGTTCCATGTTTTCTAACAAGACACAGTATCTTCCTTATACAGGATTTTCTTAAAAAAAAAGAAACATAAAAATTCATATATATGTACATGTATATGTTATATATATATATATATATATATATATATATATATATATATATATGCACATAAACACTTATAATGTAGTAATTTTCTGAGGAGTGTATCTTGTTTGCAAATATATATATATATATATATATATATATATATATATATATATAATTGCATTCATTTAAAAATTTTTCACTAGTATTTTTAATTAAATTACATTTTATTCTTTCCATATTTTAAGTATGTTATTCACTCATATTCCACTTTCTTTATGTTTATTTGATAAATATTCCTAATGACATACATGCTTTTTTGAAGGTATTTTTTTCCTCTAAATAATTTTAATATTTCCTTTTCTTCCTTTGGAATTTTGCAGTTTGTCTATGATGTACTACTAGCCTAACGTTATTTCCTGAATATGTGTGTTGATTTATTTCATTAGATTGAGAAATGCTTCATCCATTTTTCTCTCAAATACTGTTCCTGCTTCATTTTTACTCCCTGTTCTTCTGAGATTTCAGTTATTACATATTTGATATCCTTTGACTAAGTCTCTTATGCTCTATTGTAGTGTTTCTTTTCTTTTCTCATATGTCTCCTTCAGATTAAATTTCTCAAGTTGTTCTCAAATTTACTAATCCTACATTTTGTTCTGTTCAGAAAAAGATAAAATCATCAAACAAATATTAAAGCTATGACTTTTGTATGTTTCTGTAATAAAATATTGGTATTTTTTTTCTTACAGATTACAAATCTATGTTGAAATGCTCCCTGAAATCTATTTCTCCATATATTTTCATATGTACTTCTGCTGGACACATCCAAATTTCAGAAAGATGCTTATATAATAAATAAACTTGGGGAAAGTACCTGGGGAAAATTTCCATGTCCCATCTCATACTTACTTAGAAATGTATGTTCATATAATGAGATAGCTTGGGGAGGATGAGGAGAAGCCTTTACCATCTGTGTATCTCAATTCTATCAGACAATCAAAATCCCAAGGGGAGAAAAGAAGGCATTTTAAAAGATTACCATGCTTGACTGTCATGCCACTTTAATTATATCAAGTCTTCATAGATGAGAAACAAGTTTGAGTGTTTTTTAAACTCTGCAGATATCTTGATATTCATCCAGGATTGGTCATGTTAGAATTATGGACTTAATTATTTATTTTCCCTTACTCTTCCTCCTCAATGTTTTCTCTTATTCTGTGTGCACTAGATCCTTAAGAAAAATGTGTAATAAAAATTGTGATTAAATTTAACTCTACAATCACAAGAAAATTTTCATAGGCATGAAATAAGTTTTTGACATGGGTGATATATACATTCATGCAATAACAAAGAAATTACTGTTAGCATTCTTTACCCCAGAAAAGGTACTACATAAACAAATATCTCTAGAGGATTACATGAAGGAAGATAGAAAGGAACTAAAATTGAAATAAATAATTTAATTAAATCTGGATTTAAGTCTATTGTGTGTTACCATAATGAAATACATGAGGCAGGCTATCTTTATAAAGAAGAGAGGATTATATAATTCACAGTTTGGGAGACTTTTTAGTTAGCTTTTTCATTGTTGTGACCAAAGTACCCAATAAGAACAACTCAAAGGAGAAAAAAATTTAATTGGGGCTCACAGTTTCAGATAGCTCAGTCCATACACAGTAGATTTCATTGCTCTGGGCCCAAGGTGATCAGTACATCAAGGCAGAAAGGCCCAGTGGAGGAAAGCTACTCAGCTTGTGGCAGTGTAAGGTAGTAGAGAGAAAGGGAGTGAGGGAGAAGAGGCCCTGGACACATTGCCAGTTACCCACCTCCTCCAGCAGCGCCCACCTACCTACAGTTAACACCCAGTCAGTCTATTCAAACTAGGATGGACTGATTAGGTTGTAGGTCTCACAGTCATTCCAACTCTGAGTATTCTTGCATCAAAAGGAACTTTAGGGGGACACCTCTTATCCAAACCATAACAGACTAAAAGTTCAAACAGCTCAGCGCTGGCTGTATCAGACAACCTGGGGCAAGATAAAGCATGTACAAAAATGAGTGATCAGATCCAGACAGGAAGGCAGAGTGGCTGGTTCCCACAATCCCTTCCTAGGGCATGACTCTAACTGACCGCAGTACCTGAAACTGGACCCAACTTTAAAGCTTCCACTGGATCATCGCCCCAACAACGAGGACCAAGCTTCCAACACAGGAGCCTTTGCTGGGACACACTGAAACATATCCAAACCGTGTCACGGTTGCTATTAAAAATTATATTTATATAATTTTTTAAGTGACTCTGAATGAAATGAGAAACATTATAATTTCTAAGATTCCTCCCATTTAGTGAGATAGTTTGCTTTTAAATTTGGCCTCACCATCATGAATGAATGGCTTCTATGTCAAGAAATCGAATAAATATTTTTTAATTATGAATATTTTTCATCTTTTATTGGTATTGAGTTCTATTTTATATCATTTCATTGAAGAAAAAATTAAATCATGACTTTGAGGTATTACAAATTTTCTTAAATTTCATTCTATTTATCTGCCCCTTAATTTTCAATTTTCATTTTTTCTTGGCTCCACTATTAGGTTTTAAAATATTTTAGTTTCAAAGGGGTTATTGTCTTCTCATTCTACACCTATTTTCTCTCTCCTTATTTATCCTTTGTGGTCTATATTTACAGTTTATTCCTCCACTCCAAGAAGTTTTTCTGATTTTTCAACCCATGAATCCAACTTCCTATTTGACAACCAATTTTCTTTTCTATCTTTCTTTCTTTTGGGTGGGGGGGGGGGTACCAGAGATTGAACCCAGGAGCAATTAACTACTGAGCCACATCCTCAGCCATTTGTGTGTGTGTGTGTGTGTGTGTGTGTGTGTGTATTTTATTTAGAGACGGGATCTCTGAATAGCTTAGAGCCTTACTAATTTGCTGAGACTGTAAATCTGAATTCCTCCTGACTCAGCTTCCCAAGCCACTGGCATTACAGGTGTGTGCCTTTGTGCCCAGCTTGACAGCCTGTTTTCTTTTTGTTTGTGTTGTTTTGCTTCTTGTACTGGGAATTGAATCCAGAGTTGCTCTAACACTGAGCTACATCCCCAACCCTTTTTACTTTAACTGTTGAGACAGGGTCTTGCTACTTTGTTTAGGGCCTTCTATATTGTTGAGACTGACCTTGGAATTGAGATCCTCCTGTCTCAGCATCTAGAGTCACTGGGATTATAGTTATGTGCCAATGCACGTGGGATCCTATTTGATAACCTCTCTCAAATGCTTCAAATGCATTTCAAATTTTACATATCCAAAAATGGAGTTAATGACCTTCCCTGCAATCCAGATGATGATACCCTATGAGGTTGTGCAATGTAATGATTGTCTTAGGTCCCTTAACATTAGAAGCTCTCATTTGTGTATGAAGCCAAAAGCCAGTTTAATCTTTGAACTTTTTTTTGTTTATCACTGTATCATTCACTGAGTTCTACCCATAACTTCTAAGCCTATATTATGTAAAATTTAATAGACTGTATAAGATATCATGTACTTGCATGATGGTCCATCACTATAAAACTCTCTCAGTAGCTTGGTTCTCCATGTAACCATAGACTGTTTGTGCTCTGCTAAGTATTATATCCCCAGTGTATAGCACCGTATAGGAATATAATAGATGCTTAACACACAATTTTTCAATAAATTAATTGACAAGGCATAACAAAACATTTTATAAGAAATTGTCTGAAATCATTCCTATGATTATGTTAATCTTTTAAAAATCTACTGAATATTTCCAGGTCAATTGGTTTTTTAAAATGTAGCTATATTTACTTAGTGTAATCATTAATAAATGAATTTTCAGTTGATTAACTTATATCAATTGCACAAATAGACTAATAAGACACATAATACTCCTAACTTGTTTAAAATATGTTGATGTAGCAAGAGATACTCAGTGGGGACATGCTTTAATTAAAATAAATAAATAAATAAATAAGACAGCTACATTGATGCCTGAGGGTCTGATAGTCACAAGGTAGTGTATTTGATTCTAGATAGCTATCAAGAAAAAATAAATCACTTTTTAAATAATACATAAATATGTAGGAAAGACATGTTTGTCCAAAACTATGAAGCAAACTGAACTAAAATGGGTATAGGAATGAAACAAGTGCCCGAAAAATTAAAAAGGAATCTCATGAAGATAGAAAGGAGATTGGTAGGTTAGAGGATGGGGATTGGGCAGGAAGGAGAGGAAGAAAAAATGAGGTACAAGAAAGTAAAGTTGATCAAATTTTGTGCATATACAAATATGCCACAATGAAACTCTTTTTTCTATATAATCATTTTGCACTAATACAAAAGAATGGACCAGAAAACCTAAATAAATTCATCAGTTGAATAATTAAACATGGTAAACATCAACTCCTTGGGAAGGGATACTCAAAATTAAAAAAAAAAATTATGGGTACATATATAACCAACATGACAGTGATTTTCCAAATTGAATTAATAGCATAAGCCTAAACAATTGCAGCAAGAAAAATCAGAATGTTTTTGCATTATTTAGTTCACAAAACTAGAATGCCACTAGACTTTAATTATAATTGAACCACCATCATTTACTAACCATAAATTTGAATGTCAGTGTATTTCAATACCAAGTACATTTACTCTAAGTGTTGTCAAATCAATAACCAAATATGTGACATAGTGACACAACTGTTTAATATCTGTAATATAATGAATGGTTTCAATTAACCAAAAATCTGTTGGGGATTATTTGTTGAAGCTGTTTCTTAATTTCCTAAATAAGTAGTTACACAGACTATGTGACTCTATCCTCATTTCTGACAGTGATGGAAGTCCTGCTTTGTTTTGTTTCCAAATATCTATGTTGACCTAACAGCTTTTTCCTCTGATCAAGCATTTGAATTAAAAATTAAAAAAATAAAAATAAAAATAAATTAAAACTTAGGCACTAGTGACCCCGCATGGCAGGCAGGCCAAGGGCCAGGGGCTCCTGGGGACCATGTGAGAGATGAGGCTGTCACTGCTGGTGTTCGCTCTGGCCACCTGCAGAGAGTTCACAAAGGCCTTAAAATACTACACCTGTCAAGTACCCATTTCAATTGATGATGGTGATGCAGCTGGACATGCCAAAGAAACCATGTGCAAGATCACCCCTCTACTCAGGAGAGATCATGAACCCCTTGCTGGCAGACTCCATGTTGACCAAATCCTGCACCAGCAGGTGTGAGCCACTAGACATATCATCAGCCAGATCCACCCAGTGTCCTACTGCAACACTGAGCTATGCCTGTGGACCCAGAGCTCACCAGGGCCCTACCCTGCCTCAGCAGTTACCTGCCTCAGCGGTTACCTGACTCTTGGACTTGCTCCTCTAGAGTCTCACCTACCCTACTGCTCCCTACTCAGGATCAGCCCCCTTCACAAACCTTGCAGAAATAAAGCTGCCTCCTTCAACAAACAAACATACAAAAAAAAAAAACAGAACAAAAACTATATCAAGTTGTCAGCTCATAGGCCAAGTGACATGATAAAGATATCTACTAAATCAGAGAGCCAGCAGATTCTTCTTCAGCATCCCATAAGTGGATTTCTCATAATTATAAGGCAATATTGTCAAATAATTCATTCCAGTGTTGGGCATCTGCCTTGGCAAGGTTTGAGCTTATTGAAGTTTCATTTAGGTAACTTTGATAATCTGCATACATCTAAGCAATGTCATCAACTAGAATTCATTAGAGCACATTTCTTCTCAATTTACCTTTCATTTCCATTCATCTCAATGACCCACAGCAGAGACAATATTTATAGCTTATTACATTTGTCATAAAACATTGTCACATGTAAAAGGGAATGCTGTTTTTTTTTAAAGACAGGGGCAGACATCTGCTAAGCCCTTTATATGAATGTCAGAAGGCTTTTCTACATCTTCAGTCCTGCTTGACAAGGAACATGTTTGCATATAAATCACTATCTATAGATAAATTTTGACTTGCAATATGAAAGGAAGCTATGATACACTGAGAAGGCACTTATGTGTAATCATCATGTCCTACATTTTCTAACAGTGCTTGTCACATTGTAAGCATGATCT